>NC_043957.1:1264037-1351537 GCF_902148855.1 Sphaeramia orbicularis
TTTTGGATCCCAGACCCCTGTTAGAAGAAAAGAAACACCTGAATTCAACATGTCCACATACTTTTGTCCACATAGTGGATGAGTTAAACTATTAGCTATGGGTAACGATATGATAATCAAGAGGCCAGGTTTTTTTATATAAATGAACAATCACAGCTACGTGGTTTCTCCCAAATGTTCATGATGGCTTTCATTGGATTTTCCTTTCAGCGTCCTGTCCACAGAACAGACAGATCAGAGGTTAGGGAGTGGAGAACATGAGCCTGAACACATATGAACCAATGTCCAAAATGTGTGTCTAAATACCTGTACGAGCCTATGATGTACATATCAGTGGAACATTATTAAAAACAATAAATTAAAAAAAACAAAAAAAGTGGTGCCAGTCACATTAAACCCCGCCCCTCACACGTACTGTAGTTATTTGGGCATTGATCCAGCTGATTCATCATGTCTATGCATGTGCTGATGTCATGTCAATTGTCTCTATATATGTGCCAAAATTTAAGTAAACGGAAATAAAATTGATGTTTTGATAGACATTTGAAATTTCGCCCATTGTAAGTAAATGGGAGAAAAAAAGATTTGAAAATTCACGAAAAATGGAAACTTTGACCTACTTTTCCCAAAATGTAATCACATCTATCCTGGGTCACTGGTATTCTATAAACCCAATTTAGTATGGATTCAAACAATAGTTTTGCTGCTGCAGACATTTGACATTTTGCCCATTATAAGTAAATGGGAGAAAGAAAAGGTAGAAAAAAAGAACAGAATAGAATAGAATAGAATAGAATAGAATAGAATAGAATAGAATAGAATAGAATAGAATAGATCTTTATTATCACAGTCAGGGGAAAAGTGAAATCAGTTTAGCAGCAAAAACACGTATAAAATATCACACAAATACTGAAAAAATGTGTGCAAAAATGTGTGCAAAGCTACACCATCAAATATTAAATGTACATATGCTACTGAAGTACTGCTAAAGCTACAGAAGCTAACTATACAAAAGCCTGTATAAAACAGTATAACTGGGGTGGGACATTAAAGCAGATCTTTACATAGGTGTTTTCCTCTAAAAGTGCGGTAATCAAACACGGTTATCATGAAATTAGAATTTAATCGCTAATCCGAACCGTCTGTGATTTTACCACCGTTTATCATTCTACTGTTACATCCCTAAGTGTGTTGTACTTAAAATAGCAGTTCCATTCAAATCAAGCATTTAAGTTTAATCCACTCAAGTTTTCATAACTCATTACTTAACTTTTTTAACTCTTTAAGTGCCAGACAGTTAAGGGGATAATAAGCCTTAAAAGTGCCACAGAATTTGGCCGTTTTTCAGTATTTCGCGTTGTTTTTATAATATTTGAAGAATCCTGCAGGAAACCTCGGTAACATCCGACCGATTGCTGATTAGATCCAAAACGCACCGGACGCAGCCGATTCATTATTGATCGTAATTTGCATATAATAATAATAATAATAATATAATAATAAAATAATAATAATAATAATAAAATAATAATCTTTATTTACATAGCACTTTTCATACATTAAAAACTGTAGCACAAAGTGCTTTACATATCAGTTTAAAAATCAGTACCGCCCCCCCCACCCACCCACCACTCACGCACACACACACACACACACCACACACAACACATATACATGCACACCACAAGCTCACACATACTTAAGAAGACTGACTGAGCAGGGTAGACCAGAACAAAAATGTACAAGTAAAAGTAAAACATCAGTTTAGGAGGCGCTGTCTCAGGGAGCCATCCGCACCAGGAGGCAGCCGCCGACCCCGGCGACCAGGCACCGGCAACACAGCCCCGCATCCCAACTAGTGGGAGAGGGCCAACTGGGACCCCACCCACCAGAAAGGAGCGGACCCCAGAGAGAGAAGGCGCCACAGCCCCCGGAGTCCACAGCCGCCCCCCGGCATGGAGGGCTCCCTCTGATGAAACACCGGAGAATAAGAAACATTAAAAACATATAAAAATATTATTCGGTCACGTGACCTCAAACTCCCGTCTGCTTGGTCTCAAAAGGGGGACACAGAAAGAACGTCATCGAAATGTGAGAAAGAAAGGGGGTGGATGGTTTGTTTGTACAAAATGTGGCGTGTTCTCCAAAGCCGATCTGATCGGCCCGTGGCACTTTACAGGTTGTTTTCGTAAAGCCGATTTAATCGGCCCATGGCACTGAAAGTGTTAAGGCAATGAGTTACCTCAGATTTTTTAAAGTAAACTCAACTTATCTGGTTTTACAGTGCAAAAAGAAAAACAATGTCACTTATCTGGAATTATTTCAGCTACAAGAAAGATGAAACTGAAACACATTCTGTGTGGATGGCAAGGTTATTATCGTTAACAAAAACGAAATGACCAAAACTAGAATTGTAAAAACATTTTTGTTAACTTGAAATAAATAAAACTATAATTAAAAAAAAAAACATAACTAACTGAAACTGTATTGGTGTTTACAAAACTAAAACATATAAAAATTATGGATAAATTTCTCTAGTTTTCGTCTTTGTCAGTGTTGGATTGATACGAAAGCGATTTATTTCCCTAAAACAATTTTAGCTGCTGGCACCACACGATTTAAGGGTCGTCACTCGTCACTTGTGGAAACTAAAGTTGGGAGAAAGCAGCAGAGTCCTGTCTGGGATTTATTTGACTACGACGGCAAAGATGATAAAAGATATGAAAAAAACCTAAAACTAAGCATTTAGAAAATAAGAAAAACTAATAAAAACTAGCAAACCTGCTCTAAAAACTCATGAAAACTAAGTGAATTAGAGAAAAAAAAGTCCAAGCTAAATAAAACTAAACTGGAATGAAAAATCCAAAACTATTAGAACCTTGGTCGATAGTGTCCTAATGCACCTTTGGCCAAAACGAGATGAAACAACTAATTTGTTTAACCATTTACGTCGGCACCACACAGCTATTATATCCTCCTGAGTATTTTTTCATACGCAGATTTAAAAAAAAAAATCCCCCAGTCAGTTTTTTCCCGTATCGTGCAGCCCTAGTGTGAAACCAGACCACAAAGCCTGACCTGACGCTGGAAACCACAGGCGGTGGCGAACACAATGAGGGTGGCAGATGACAGAAGGACGGTCTGCGCTGTTGGGTCGGTGCATCTGCGGCTCATTGAAAAGCCGTGGCGTCATTAAAGTGTCCACGTTCACCTGCTCTCTTTAAAGGCCTGCTCCCGTCTCATCCCTCGCCTTTCTGCGTACTTCCCTTATCTCTGGGCTTTCCATTTTCTCTGTTCTTGTTCACCTTTAATGCTCTCTGATGCTGCAGTACAATGGCTCCACAATCTGCTTTCAGTGTTTTTCCCCACCTTTCATTGCACTCTGCGTCGCTCCTGTTCACGCTGTTTTCATGTTATCTGTCATCACTTTTCTGCCTCTTTTTTCTCTGGCTTTCAACGGCCGCCTCCCTGTGATTTTAACATTTTTGTCTCTCTTTTCCTTCCCTTTGAAGTCCATTCATTCATTATTTTGTGAACCGGATGACCGCGCTCAAACAGGACTGTGGTGCACGTCTTATTTTATGAAAGCGGTAAGGTCAGGGCCAACGTAAGGGATCGCAAAATGAATCCTAGATGTGAGATGAAGAAGTCCAAGAAGTGGAAGGGAACACTAAACTGTTACAGGTTCTACCTGACTTCTATTTATGGAACATTTAGAAGGGTTAACCCTTCCACCATGTCTGAAACTGTGACAGAGATAAGACAAGACAAGACAACATAAGACATGACAACATAAGATAAGATAAAAACAGGTATAAGATAAGATAACAGGTCTTATAAGATAAGATAAAAACAGGTCTTATAAGATAAGATAACAGGTCTTATAAGATAAGATAAAAACAGGTCTTATAAGATAAGATAACAGGTCTTATAAGATAAGATAAAAACAGGTCTTATAAGATAAGATAACAGGTCTTATAAGATAAGATAAAACAGGTCTTATAAGATAAGATAACAGGTCTTATAAGATAAGATAAAAACAGATCTTATGAGATAAGATAAAAACAGGTCTTATGAGATAAGATAAAAACAGATCTTATGAGATAAGATAAAAACAGATCTTATGAGATAAGACAAAAACAGGTCTTATGAGATAAGATAAAAACAGGTCTTATGAGATAAGATAAAAACAGGTCTTATGAGATAAGATAAAAACAGATCTTATGAGATAAGATAAAAACAGATCTTATGAGATAAGACAAAAACAGGTCTTATGAGATAAGATAAGACAAGATAAGATAATAAGATAAAACAGGTCTTATAAGATAAGATAAAAACAGATAAGATAAGAATAGATCTTATGAGATAAGATAAAAACAGGTCTTATAAGATAAGATAAGATAAGATAAGATAAGATAAGACTGATATTTGATCATATCAGGGGGGTAGAAACATTTTTAAGGGTTTGTCCATATTTGATCTATTCCATTTATCCATTTCACAAAATGTACCAGAAGTCATCAGTTAAAACACACACACACACACACACACACACACACACACACACACACACACACACTTTTCTTTAAAAATGTTTATACCCCCTGATATTATCGACCTGTAATAGTTAATAATGCTAATAACTAGCCAACAGTCAGCCAGTTATAATGTATAACGTTATGTCCTCTTGTACTAAATATATAAGACTGTATGTGGTATATGCAAGAATTTCAACCATAAACTGTTCACCAAAGAAAACTGATCACTGATTATTTTTCAACATGTGTCCTCGAAAGGAAGAAAGGAAGTTTGGACAACTGAAGAAAGTCAATGTCACACCACTGCCATCTACTGGACAATTATGGGAAATTAAAAAATACTTAGTGAAAAAAATTTACTGTCTTCGAGAGAGAGAGAGGAGAGAGAGAGAGATTTTATCACAGATCGAATAAATGAAACTTAAATACAGTGATATTAAATATTATTATATTATTGGCTCAGTTATTACATTTGCAAAGATTTTTTTTTTACCAGGCCAATAACGTAATAACCTACCGATAACATAATAAGTTATTACGTTTTTGGCCCAAAGTTATTACATTATCGGTTCAGGACTTTTATTACGTTATCAGCCTATTACATTTTAAAAATGGCAGATTTATTATGTTATCGGTCATTATCACGTTATTGGCTTCTACAGGGTTTTTTTTTGTAGTTTGTTTTGTGACGTCTTATACCCTTGCTATATGTCGTGTTTGTCTTAC
Organism: Sphaeramia orbicularis; assembly: GCF_902148855.1. Lineage (NCBI taxonomy): Eukaryota > Metazoa > Chordata > Actinopteri > Kurtiformes > Apogonidae > Sphaeramia > Sphaeramia orbicularis. The sequence continues at coordinate 1,269,302 of NC_043957.1, forward strand.
TTTTTTTGTATGTGTGAAAGACTTAAAAAAAATACATTGATCAAATAAAAAAAGCATAATTCTATTTAAAAAGCTAAATATCACTCCTTTAAAGCCTGTCTCATGAAGTCCCAGGCTTTCTGTCATCGTTTGTGCTGATTTTAATTTTCTGGTGACTGTCTAACAATACATCGAATCCTGACAATGTTTAGTCATTTTGGACGGAACGCTCAGTATTTAGGATTTGCCAGAAAATGACAGTGAGAGGAGGAAGCTGTTGGAAAGGTTTGGAACAGATGGCGATAACACGGCTGAGCAAAAAGAATGAATTAAAAACACTCAAAAGCAGGTGATTTCTTTTCAAATAAAGGCCTGATACAACTATTACACAACGGCCAAAAAGCTGAGCAAGAGGCTCCGCTCCTGCGTCCAAACCAAACACTGCTGTTGACCACAGTGAGGTTTGTCTGCTGTTTAGTGAGTGAGTGATTCCAACAGGTTAACGAAACACAGGGCTAACGAGAAGGAGATGATGAAAGGTGAGAAATAAGACACTAAGGATAAAGAGCAAAAAGGACAGGTATAAGATAAGATAGATAAGATAAGATAAGATAAGATAAGATAAGATAAGATAAGTAAGATAAGATAAGATGATAGAGAAGATAAGATAAGATAAGATAAGATAAGATAAGATAAGATAAGTAGGTTAATAACCAGGTTGACATTAAGGTTAGTATATACTCAAAAAAAAAGTTGCACGTCCAGTCTTCTCTGAATCTACTGGTTGAATTCATTTTTTCAAAAAATTTTGCTTCCTTGGGACAATGTCAACAAAGTTGGTTCACAGTTTCTAGAAATGTTGATTTTTGCACTTTTTCAATTTTTTTGAAATATTAAAAATGTGCCTTTACTTGTAACGGGCCATATTTGATGGTTTATAACATGTAAATGTTACAGATATCAAAAGTGACCTTCAGTGACCTTGACGGGTCAAACTCAAGGTCATCAATGTCTAGAGTTCAACTATCCTTTTCTCTAAAAACTACTGGTCGGATTCATTTCAATTGTTTTTTTGGGTTTTTTTCAGTCGCTGCCTTGGGACAATGTCTCAAAGTCTGTTCAGAGTATTGAGAAATTTAGATTTTTGCTATTTTTTTTTCCCAAATTTTTGAAATATTAAAAATGTGGTTTCATTGGGTCCATGACCTTTGACCTTGAGTGACGCTGAAGAGTCAAACTCACGGTCATTAATGTCTAGAGTTCAACAATCTTCTCTGAAACTGGGTTGGATTCATTTCAAATTGTTTTTGCAACTTCCTGGGGACATTGTCTACAAAAGAATTTTGAATTTTTTAAATATTAAAAATGTGTCATTCCTTCTAATGGTTCATATGTTGGTGGTTTATGACCTGTAAATGGTTACAGATATTAATATAGTTCCTATCGATCACTGACAGAAGTCATATGTGGACTTTGGTTGAATTAGCGGAGTCCTCCTCCAGTCAAAGTCCCGCCCACTTCTATTGTCAGATTCATCCTACATCAACACCACAGGACCGGAACACAGAACAGACCCTGACAACCTCACAAATTCTAGTTGTTTTTGATGCTTAATGGATCATATCGCTGAGATACACAGCCATTGGTCCTATTTTTCAGTCTCATTCACTTCTGATCCATTTGTTCAAGACGCCTTTTCAAACTGAGTGTAAACAGGGTCATGGGTGGAAATGCTTTGCAGGTTGCTGTGCCAGCTGTGTTCATCTGTGCTCCAGTTCTTGCATATGTTTCACTCACTGAAACCCACTTTTTACACATAGTGCAAGTGGCCTAACAAATCAAGAGCGGCTTAAGTTAATATTATCCACAGTGAAAGCGGTGAAAGTGCACATTAGCAGGCAAAGTGAGGGAAAAAGTCACTTCATCTCTATTTCAATGTCATTTTACAGGGCACTGGCATCTGAAGTGCTGCTGTGAGGTGAAATCTGAGTTTGATGAACTGCTCTGGAGATGAAACAGTCTGTCTGTATACTGACTAAACCTTGGGGCGCAGCACTTCTAGCCTCCAGCTCCTTTCTCCGAGGATACCCGTGTATTACTTTAATTACAGGTCGGGCCCTGAGCTGAATTCACTAGAACCCCAAACGCTCCAGTGACAAAGAAACCAATTAGATGTCATTTTAGTTTATTCCACTCCCAAAAGGGGAGGAGATGGGTATATATTATTCATTATTTATTTAATACTGTTGAAAGCGCTTCATCCTTTCACAGATTCCATGTCACGATGAGCCATCAGGGCCAATCCCTGCTGTGGATGATGCCGGATCATATCTGACATTCAGCCGCCTCTGCTCAGGCTTGATGCAACAGTCTGTGTAGGAGTGAAACTAGGACCCATTGATTACCTTGTGGGTGTATTAACAACCATATTTCATTTCAGGAAAAAAAATTTAAAAAATGCATATAAGTCTGTACTGATAAACTGATATAATTGGTAAGTTAATACACACATGTTCACGACGGAGAAAGAAGAAACAGGAAGATACTGAATAATCATAAAAGTTCGGGAGGTTATGTTGAGGTATTTGCTTCAGAGTGCAGCAAAAATAAAAGAAAAAGAAAAAGAAAAAAGAAAAGATGGAATAAAGTGCACCAGTTTCCTAAACAACTGTAGCACCTTCGACAGCCTGAACTCACCACCAGTCACTAATAAAAAGAGAACAGTCTTAAAGGAGTGACTTTTTTTAAAAAAATGGAATTATGCATTTTCTTTCTTCTAAGGTATTTTATTAATAACAAAAACATGAATAAAACCTTCACAATACAGGAGGGAGATTTTTGATTTTCTGAACATCCACCCATGACACAACACATAACCCTACCCAAACATGAACATACAAACAACCACTGAAGAAATGTATGAAAAGACGAATGAAATGATTTTAAAATATATTAACCAAGTTTAAACGGCATAAATAAGAGCAGTATAAAATAACAATATAAAAAAAAAAAACAATACAAAAAAGAGAAAGGGGATTTTTTTTTGTATCACATTTAATACATTGGGCGTTTTTGACAACTTTTGCTCACATTAGCTTTAGATAAAAAATTAATATTACCAGTAACATTTTGAAAATATAGAACATTTCAGGTGTTTATTTGTTTTTTGTTTTTCCATAGAATTTTTAGAAGAAAATATAATGCTCAACTGCAAGATAAAACCTATGGCATAAACATTTGTGGAAGTAATTCTTTTAACACAAAGACTGAATACAGTCCCAATACTTACATTTCCTTGAAGCTACTATCTTTTTCCATTTTGTCATTTTTAGAGCATTGATTAAAACAACAAGGGTCTGTGTCCCCAAGTATCGGCATTCAATGAACAGAAATACTTTACCCCCCCAAAAAAAAGGCTCCAGGGGAGGTTAATGTTATGGTTACACATAAAAATGAGATTTAAATATACTTTTATTTAGTTGAATCCTGAAAAGACATGAAAATAAAGGGTAAAAATATTTTTCATTTTCTATTTTTATTCAACCTTTATTTACCCAGGCAAGCAAATAAGAACACATTCTTATTTACACATGGATAATATGGAGTGTCCAAATTTTAGTCTAAATTCAGTAAGTTCATGGTTAGACTTGTAGTCTGACTTGGTTTTGTTTTTACTCAACTGTCATCATGTTTGCACAGAAATGCTTTGGTCAGTCTTTTGGATGTTTTCTATTGAAAGAATTGTGAATTCCTATTTTGCGAAAACTTGCTGAAATGACTCTCTTTACTCTCCTTGTGCAGAAACACAGATGTCGAGGCTTTAACTCTGTTCCCACTGGTTAACAAGCTTATTACACTACACCAATACCCATAATGCCTCTTGCTCCATCCACTGGCTCTGAGAACGTGTTTTAATGAAAAACACAACGTCGAAAACAAAAACAGAAACGACTGTGGTAACAAACGCACAGTTTCAAACAGCAGCATCACTAATTATGATCCTTCCTGCCAGTTCTGAAAAGCCTGAAGAAAAGGGAAGGCGAGGAAACGGCCTCTGCTCCTCCTTTAGGCCAAACCCATTCTGTCAGCTGGATCCAGCAGACCTTATCCAGCTGAAGCTTTACAGTGGAGACCTGGACTGTGTAGACCTGGACTGTGTGTAGACCTGGACTGTGTGTAGACCTGGACTGTGTGTGTGCACGTGGATCCCTCTGGTCCGGTAGATCACCTCCCCGGGGCCAATTTCCTTCTTCCTACCAGCGCTTATTAGGCTAGCTGCCAATTATTAGAACTGCAACCAGAACACAGCACATCAAAGGCACTAGCAAAACTACAACTAATGTGGATTTGGTTCAGGAGGGATTTAACACATGACATGATTTTATATGATACGTGATGTATGATATATGTGATATGATATGTAGACATATGACAGTGTTTCCCAACCTTTTTGAGCCGCGGCACATATTTTACATTAGAAAAATTACAAGGTACACCAAACAAAAATGTTACAAAAAGTATATGTGTTGAAATCTAATGCAAATGTAGTCTCAGTGTACTTCCTCTGTGTGAAACTAAACAGTTTAGTTGAACACAAAGCTGATATTTTGCAGGTAATGAACAGAAACACATGAATCTTCCGAAACAGCTCTGAGTCTCCCTCTTATTTTTTATTTATTTATTTATTTTATTTTATTTTTTTGGGGTGGGGGGGGCACACTGGGGGGTGCAGGGGCGACATTGCTGTGGGATGTTTGGAACAAGAAAGTTGAGAGGGGTGCGTCACCAACCCGTCGAACAGATCCCCGGCTTGAGGTCTGTTGTATACTATGGAAGGCATACCCCCCCACCCCAACCCAATACCCGGGGTTTGTGGGTAACTCACTAATCCGTGCATCACTAGTGTGGGGGGGCTTTATCAACAGAATGCACCACATCTGGGCCGGTTCACTTTCACTTTTATTTTGCAAAGGTAAACAGGAGGCTGTTGTCGAGTGGATCCCTGGTGCAGTCACATGGATCTGGAGCACACTGCTCACTTACACCAGTCAGCTGGAACTGGATCAGTTTCCACAGAACACCTGCTGATTTCTCACAGCGAACGTTTGTGCCACAGCACACTGGTTGGGAAACCTGATATATGATATGACACATGATTATGTGATAGATATATAGGATATGATATATACACTGACATTCAGTAGAAACTCTGAGCTCTAAATGTCTGTATATTTCTACTTGTATAAATGTGTGTCTATTTCTACTTGTATAAATGTCAGCATATTTCTACTTGTATAAATGTCTGTCTATTTCTACTTGTATAAATGTGTGTCTATTTCTACTGTATAAATGTCTGTATATTTCTACTTGTATAAATGTCTGTATATTTCTACTTGTATAAATGTCTGCATATTTCTACTTGTATAAATGTCTGTCTATTTCTACTTGTATAAATGTCTGTCTATTTCTACTTGTATAAATGTCTGTCTATTTCTACTTGTATAAATGTCTATTTCTACTTGTATAAATGGTGTATATTTCTACTTGTATAAATGTCTGCATATTTCTACTTGTATAAATGTGTGTATATTTCTACTTGTATAAATGTGTATATTTCTACTTGTATAAATGTGTGTATATTTCCACTTGTATAAATGTGTGTATATGTCCACTTGTATAAATGTGTGTATATTTCTACTTGTATAAATGTGTGTATATTTCTACTTGTATAAATGTGTGTATATTTCTACTTGTATAAATGTCTGTATATTTCTACTTGTATAAATGTCTGCATATTTCTACTTGTATAAATGTCTGCATATTTCTACTTGTATAAATGTCTGCATATTTCTACTTGTATAAATGTCTGTATATTTCTACTTGTATAAATGTGTGTATATTTCTACTTGTATAAATGTCTGCATATTTCTACTTGTATAAATGTGTGTATATTTCTACTTGTATAAATGTGTGTATATTTCTACTTGTATAAATGTGTATATTTCTACTTGTATAAATGTGTATATGTCCACTTGTATAAATGTGTGTATATTTCTACTTGTATAAATGTGTGATATTTCTACTTGTATAAATGTGTGTATATTCTACTTGTATAAATGTGTATATTTCTACTTGTATAAATGTGTGTATATTTCTACTTGTATAAATGTCTGTATTTCTACTTGTACAAATGTCTGTATATTTCTACTTGTATAAATGTCTGCATATTTTCTACTTGTATAAATGTGTGTATTTCTACTTGTATAAATGTGTATTTCTACTTGTATACATGTGTGTATATTTCTACTTGTATAAATGTGTGTATATTCTACTTGTATAAATGTGTGTATATTTCTACTTGTACAAATGTGTGTATATTTCTACTTGTATAAATGTGTGTATATTTCTACTTGTATAAATGTGTGTATATTTCTATGTATAAATGTGTGTTATTTCTACTTGTAGTTGGCTGTAGTTCTTCCTAGTGTACTTCTTGCTGCCTTAGTGCTGCTCGTTCAGCTCATGCTCAGTTGTCCTGTTGTCATGGTTCATTACACATGGGTCGCTCTGTTTGCTAAAGTGGACCAAATCCACACTGAGCAGTACTCAGAGGGTCTGTGCACAGTCTGAGGACTGGTTTGGAAGGCCTACATAAAGGCCCAAAAAAGGCCTCCACTGTTAGTCCAGTGAACGCATCATGACACATGTCTGTGGGTTGGACCTGGTATGGAGGACCGGTCTGAGCTCCAGTCACACAGCCACGACTATGGATGGGCTGGTCCCAGACCTGGACCAGGACCAGGACCAGGACCAGGACCAGGACCAGGACCAGGACCAGGACCAGGACCGCTGCTGTTGGGACTGTGTGTTTGGCAGGTGCCATTTTCTTTTGTTCAGGTTTTTGTTTTGAAATTCTTCTGTAAACTTTACATTTTTGTTTCTGTGCCGATATCCCAAAACAAATGATTCAGATGAAAAATCCAGTTTAGGGTTTAAAATAAAAATTATGTCCAAAAATATGGTCTCAAAGTTTTCATTGATTGTGAGGTATGATAAGTGATATGATATATATAATATGATGCATGATACATATGATATATGATATGACACATGGTACGATTATATGATATGTGATATGACATGATATATATGATCTGATGTATGATATATATGACACATAACATGATACATGAGATCTGATCTGATCTGATCTAATAGGATGTGATGTGATGTGATATGATAGGATATGATAGGATAGCTGTCGGGTGGAAACCTCTCATGTCCAAAACAGTTATTTTTCAGGAAACAACAACAAGAAAAAACAATGTGTATTATAAGTAAATGACTGGAGTTGAGATGTAATCACAAGCCATTTTCAAAACTTTTCATTAGTTAAATAATCTAAAACCATAAGGCCAACGTAAAGAGTGACCAACTGAATCATTTTATGACAACAAAGAAGACCAAAAATGTACTTGTGAGGTTTCTGCCCTACAGCAACGATATGATGTGATACGATAAACCTTATTTTGAACATAAGCAGGAATGAAATGTAAAGGTGAACAAAAGAGAAACCACAAATTTAAACAGAAATGGTAAATGGACTGCATTTATATAGTGCATTTTATATACCTTAATGGTGCCCAATAACACTCCAGAACATTGAAGGCAACAAGCCAACCAAAAAAAAAAAAAACAAATTCACACAATGTACAACTACCTTACTGTGGTTCCTCAACAACAATTAATCTCTGAAATGGAGTAGGAGGACGCCGAGCTTATACTGTCCTACCCCAATTTTACATGACTGTGTATATATATATATATATATATATATATATATATATATATATATTTTTTTTTTTTTTTTTTTTTTTTTTTTTTTTTAAACAGGTCAGCACCAAGTAAGTGTAAAACAGCTGAAGTTCCAACAAACCCCAGAAAACAGACCAACACAGAACAGTCCAGCTGTATTTCCTTCTTCAACACGTCCATTACTGTTCTGGGTTAAACTGCTAATCCTCATGCTTATATTCTTTAAAACTGTATTTCATATATCCTTTAAACTGGTTTATGTTTTTAGTTTGCTTGATTATGTGCAGTCTTCACTGAGGGTAGAAGTGGGTGTCATATATATGTGTGTATCGTACATGATGGGATGCCCACGCTGTCACATAAACATATATTCATGTGGGGACTTCCCTGAGCTGTGACAGACATAGAAGTTGGGATCCTACCGTTAATGACTTGTTGCCACAATCTGCATAATGTCCTTGGGCGATGACAGACATCCAATTATGCCCATATGGTATCGGTACCAGAGGAGATTACCTTGTTGCTAATTGGAGTCCCATACAGTCACTCTATAGGAGGTTCTCAGTGGGCTGCATCAGCTGGTTTTTATTTATCTGCTTTTTACTTTGTTTCACCCACATATAGGCCTACTGTATGCAGAAGGGTTACAAATTAAGGAGAAAAAAACTGAAGAAATGAAGAAATTAGCAAAGAAACATAATAAGTGCAGATGCTTCCACACAGATGCCTTGTCTGGTGTGATTAAATAATTAGCATCTGACCACACTCTGGTAAATATAAGAAATCTGAGCAGAACCGGTTGATTCAGATTTTAGCTCAAGGCAGAAAGACAAAAAGATCTAAGTCTAAGTCTGAACGTCTGACCCTGTTACGTCATGAGGGACATTTTACTAACACTTGAAAAGTAACTGCAAATTAATATGAAGTTATTCTGATCATCTTTAATCCGTGTATCATTCGTTCTTTTCATATTCAATTGAGAATCCACAATTGGAAAATGAAAAAATGACTCATTATTTCATTATTCATGTACAAATCAAAAATAAAAAAAAAACAAGTTCCTTTTCATTCTTTCAATTGTACACACAAATTAAAAATTGAAAATGAGCAAATGGACCAAATGTGGGGTTTCATGCTGACATTTTTGAGATCTGATTTGGTTTGACCTGGAAGTTGACCCTCAACCTCTGGAACCACATGAGTAGAACCAGACCCTGAACCAGCAACCTCTGGAACCACATGAGTAGAACCAGACCCTGAACCAGCAACCTCTGGAACCACATGAGTAGAACCAGACCCTGAACCAGCGTTTTTCTACAACCATTAGTGTTGCAACCCAGCTCAAAGAGATGAGCCAAGTACAAATGTTAACGCCACTGCAATGACACTCCTGCAGTAAAAAGGACATCATCCCCTTCACAAAAACCAAATGGTGGTATCAGTAGAAAAGTGTTCATCCTTCCAGCAGAACTCACAAACACAAGCAGAATCAACAATCCAATACTAACGACTGACTGTGAATCAGGAAGTGGAGTGAGCTGTCTAAAAACTGGAAGTCTGGCAGTTCAATCCATGGCTCCTTCAATCAATATCTCCAAATACGTTTGGACAAACCATTGAACCTCATGTAACTCCCAGTGCTTGAATGAGTAGAGACTGGGAGAATCCCAAACACTGTGTGTCAGACAGGTAGAAAAGTTCTTCTGTTTTTTCTTTAATATGTCACCTGTCTATGAATCTTACTTTGTAAAGTATGTGGCAAGAAGACATGAATTATTAAACAAAGTTAAAACTCTTTGGGAGGGGAATTTCCTTCTGTCTTACTTCAGTCGAGGCTGATATTCTCGGTTATCGGGGGATGGTTGCGGGAAGCCTTTTATCAGTTTGACATTTCCTTAGTAGGGATGGATTGAAATGACTTCTTGCTTGATCTCTGCTCCTGTTTGTGCTCACTCTGCCTGTGAACACACCACCAAAAAGTGATCATAGCACAGATCTACAATCCCGGACTGACGCGTTATCACACAAACCCAAAAGCAGAAGGGCAGCAGGTCATTTTGGATTGAGAAGAGAAGATGTGAGCATATGTAAAGTGATTCAGCGGGAAACGATGACAGCGGAGTCTGCAGACGAGTGGAAGCAGAAACAAAAGGACTTGGCAGAAAACTGAAGACATTCACAGTGAAGGTTAATAATCATCCACTCCATTTTCACATATTATTAGTTTCTTCCAGGGCTGGGCGATAAAATAATAACGACATATATCACAATGTAACTTTTCCTCGATAGAAATATGAGACATGCTCGATACAATTTGACAGAATCCATTCGTCCGTGTTTTGACTGACATAAGAACAGCCAATCAAAAGTAGCACCGCACAGAACCGATCACACTAGAGCCACAGCAAGTTAGGCTGACCCGCACAGCATTAGCAAGTACGCTAATGTTTGGTAGATGAATAAAACGGGGGAATAATACATAACAGCGGAGGAGGGGGTTCGTGTTTGATCTGTGCTGTATTTCTGTTTTTACTCATTATAATGTGTGTCGTGCTGCTGCTACACGGTCATTTCCCAGTTTAGGATAAATACATAAAGTACATCTATCTATCCATCTATAGCGTTCTGATTCTGAATAAATGATATGAAAAACTGACAGAATAAGACCGAGCTTGTGGTAAAAATAAATAAATGAATGAATGAATACAACAAAATTTGAAAGTGCATACTGTACAAACACATGGTATGAAGTGCATGTTTACACTGTGACACTGTTACAAGTCTGTTTACAGAACATTTGCACATTTTTACACTACTTTTCATATTTTTAAATTGTAGTCTTTCATATAGTATAGGGATGTAACCATTACTGGTATGACGATAAACCGCAGTAAAATCACTTAGTATTACCGTTTAAATTCTAATTCTCATGATAACTGTGTTTGATTACCGCACTTTTAGGAGAAAAAACGCCTATGTAAGGATCTGCTTTTATGTCAAATATTTGAGTGTAGTTTTAATTTGTTACAATTTTAATTTTCTATACCTAATATTTGAACCAATATTCACTTTTAAAGTCTGTGAAAAAGTTCGTTAAGCATATGTGTGTTATTTATGCAATAAATTATCTACATTTTTCAAATTGGATTTAATTTTTTTTGTGTTTTCTGTCCTTTTATGTTTTTATAGTAGGTTAAAGTGAAAAAATAATAGACAGATGACATAGATGAAGTTGTGCTGAAAAACACAGATCCAAACATGGGTATAGTAAACATTTGTTTCTATAGTATTAAAGGCAAAATCAAAAGGACTGAAAACAGACAAAATAGACTCAGACCACTAAGGGTTAATATTGGAATGTTTCTGACACAGAAGGGACATTGGGACTGTTATTTTTTTTTTTTTTCCAAAATACAACTTGATTAAATTCTTTCAGTGTGTGTATTAGTACATTTTGAACATTTTGAGCACAATTTCAACAATACTGCGATAATAATGATAATTTTGGTCACAATAACCATGATATGAAATTTTCATATTGTTGCATCCCTAATACAGTACATCTCCAATTTGCACATATTTTCCAATTGCACGTTTTTATATTTATAGTGTTTTTTTAAGATATGCATCTTATTGTCTTATTTAGATGGAAGTGCAGTGTCACTGGCAGAGACCACCTGAAGGACATGTTCTGGTCTCCTATCTGTTTACCCACTTTAGATTGAGTTTAAAAATAGGTGTGTGTGGCTCAGTCAAATACATAATTATGTCTATGAAATCATTTTGGACCATGTTCAGTGATGCATGACTTAGCTGCTGAAGTAAAACAGTCACATCCATCATCTCCAAATGGATCCTTTACCCTGATCATGTCTGTAAAACTAACTGTTGGATTCATAGGGACATGATCGACTCAACTGGACACAAGTTCCATTAAAGACACTAATCCTTCTGATCAGAAGAACAACAAACAGGAGTAAATCAGACATGTTTAGGTGATCAGGGGATTCACTTCACTTCTGCATGGAATGGATCATTTTTAAACCTTCTTAGTTTGCCTTCAAACTGAACATCTGTCCCTCCTCGTAGATTCTACAGCTGATATATCTGATGTATAAATATAGTGTGTTTCACATATTTACACCAATAGAATCTACAAGGAGGACAAGAATGTTCTTTTAGATTTGAAAAGTCCAACCTAATGATTTTACTGTATTTTCTACCATGATATTCATGAGTTCAGGTCAAAGGTCATGTTTGGTCATTATATGCCCTGTGTGTCTTTTTAGTTTTATTTATTTTTTTATGTTATATACCTGTTGTGAAGCACATCCAGTCTGCCTTGTGCATGAAATGTGCTTTATAAATAAAAAAGTTGAATTGAATTATATGGAGCTGGATATGTATTAAAGGCACTATTTCAGTATTACATGCATGAATGATACAGAAGTGGATAAATTTGCATAACAGCTTTGATGTGATTTTTAGGAAATATGCTGGTGCAAGGTGATGGTAAAAGGGGTGAGTTCAGCATCTGGAGTTTAGACAGTCGGAAAATATTAATATATGGCATTAGAAGATGGATCCTTCCTGGAAACAAAAACTCAACTATTTTTGAGTAAGTCTATGAAAGTGGACCAGGTAGAGACAGACAGGACACAAACCTTTGAACGCATAAGTGGTTGTAAGGACAATAAAACCTATTCTATTATTCTATTCTATCTTTCTTCTATTCTATTTCAACTAAAAGGACAAAATGAAAAAAACCTGCACTCCTAAAACATCTGGAAGTCCTGAAACTTGAATTAGAGAAGGTGAGGTGGACGGTGCACAGCTGAAATGATGCAACAGCTTTACAGAAGGTGCAGAAGCACAAAAGAAGAGGATCCAGTGTGGCAGCAGAGGTGGGTGGACCGGGTTTGGATGTGAAGGCAGAGACCGGTGAGAGAGGAGGAAATGAAGTGAGTTTCAGAGGACACAAATTACATGGTTCCAATAAAAAGCGCTAAATAAAATTAAAAGCGCAGACATTAACACACAAACATGCGAACAGTCGTCTGTCTCTGAAGGCCTCTGTGTCTGGTTTGCTTCACAGCTCCTGTTTCCTCTTGTTCCTCTTCCTACTCTTCTGTCTATCTTTTTCTGCTAAGCTCTATTTTAATTATCAGCTGGCTGCCGCTGCTGTGAGTAACAATTCCTGACAACCAGGTGTGGAATGACAGCGTCACACACACACACATACACACACACATACACACACACACGCTCACACACACACACACACACACACACACACACACACACACACACACACACACACACACACACACACTAACCGCACACATGCAATCATGTGCATCCACAAACATAAACAATGGGAGACACAGGCAGATAGAAACAATCTAGTCCCTCGAAAGGGAAGCGGCAGGAGCAGCAAACAATGATGGTGATATTACAGGCTGGTTGGAAATGAGAGAGGGGGCGAGCAAGGTTTAATTACAAGTATGAGGAAATGGAGATAAGAGGGAGAACCAAAGGAAATCTGAGAGAAAGTGGAGGTGGATATGGAGAGAGACAAGTGTGCAGGTCCAAGTGAAAGGGCAGGACACACTGGCTGAAAGATTACAAAGTGGCTATTGACACAGTACTGTTACCACAGAGCCAATCAGCGCCATCGTTATATCATATCAAGTCTAGAAACTTACATCCCGAAAAAGTACCGAGGCAATCATAGAGCGAATAGGTCGACCTAAGGCACAGTGGACACTTAGCTCACTCAGTATCGTATTGGAATACTACGCGGAAGATTTGAGTTCAATTTACAGTCGGAGTACCATTTTTTTTAATAATAAAGATTTTCAAAGGGGGGGGGGGGGGGGGGCTGAGGACTGAGAACTGAGAAGTCACACGGCACACTGCTGCGTCTAATATGTAGCTCCACCCACGTTCTCCAGAGCAAAGAACACCATAAAACAACATATAGAGTATTTACAACAATAATTCCTATTCTATACTATACTATCACCAATTTGTCGTTTCTTCCATTAATTGCCACAGTACTGTGGTAGCTAAATGCACAAAACAATGCATTGAAGTATATGCCATGTATCACTACAGTACTGTGGCAACAAGAGGCAAATGAGTACATAAAAAAATGAAAAAAAAAAAAACAAAAAAAAAAAAAACAAGAGGCTCATTAGTAAAAAAAAACATAAAAATAAAAATAATAATAAAATAAAATAAAAAATAGAGGCTAATGAGTAAAAAAAAAGAAAAAAAGAGGCTAATGAGTAAAAAAAAAAAAAAAAAAAAAAAAAAAAAAAAAAAATAATAAATAAAATAATAATATAATAATAATAAAAGAAAAATAAACAAAACAGCTAGAGGCTAATGAGTAAAAACAAAACAAAACAAAAAAAAAAAAAAAAAAAACAACCAGTGTTCAGAACTCAGAGCTCCTCCTTCCCCCTGAACTCTGTGCATGTGTGGATCCACTCTGTCTGTGGACATTCCACAGTTTCCAGGTTGTTCCATACACACAAACAGTTGAATCTGGTCCCAGTCATGTGTCTGTCCAATTAGATTCAATTCACATCAATTAGTTGAGTTCTAATTTTAAATGGTGGGAAATGGGATTTCAGTGTTCAGTGTAAATGTCCACAGAGTCCACATTCCACAGTGGTGTGGACAATTTAGTTCCACATACAAGAGACTGTTCTAAGCTACAGGTGGATCCAACTGGAGGAGAATCGGAGTCGTTTGGAATTTCGGATGAATTTTGGAAAATGTCTCAGTGATGACAGATGGAAAACTGTAGATGTTGTGACCTTGCTGTGACCTTGAACTTTGTCCTACTGGGACCAAAATGGACTGGGTTGGTCCCAGGGCCTAGGCCTATCTGTGGGGAAGATCTGGGAAAGATGGGTGGAAGAGTTTTACACTGAAGATGAAAACAAACAAACAAACAAACAAAAACACACAAAGCAAAATGATCACAGTACCTCCTGGAGGAGGTAACAAGAGGCTAATGAGTTCCTGTAAGAGTGTCCCTGATTGGCTCTGTATGAATGCTAACATTTGATTGGTCTGTGTCACTAGACAAACAGGTATTTTGTGCACAGTACTGTGGCAGTAGACACTGCCAAAAGATGAATAAGTGTTTTGACAGAAGACTCAAACACTAGAGCTGCTCTTATCAGAAAAACATCAGCTTTGGGCGTTTGTTCAGACACAACAACCATTATTTATGACTTGATTAATGACATAAGCAGCCTCTTGTGTTTGTGCAAATGACTGTTTTCTATCAGACGCAGAAGCCAGTTACCACCAGGCTTAATGTACAGCATTAACACCACCACAGCTATAATGTAATGGTCTTCTATTGATTTTGGAAGACACTGATTCACAGTTGCAGAGACGATCGCTGTGTAACATAAAACTGCGAGGCGCTGACATGACCTTTAAATTCAGCAGTGATTCTGTGGGAATGTGCACACAAGCCAGTCCTTGTAGCTTCTGCGAATCAAGGATTTTCAACATTTCTGAACGAAAAATTTCAAGTGAAAATGTCTGTTTATCTATTTCATAATGCTTTTCAGCCATGCCTCTCACAAAGTATATCCAAGCCTAGAGAAGGATTTTTATAGTTAGTTTGAGGGTAGCAAGAGAGGCACAAATTCAGTAAAAAAAGAAAAAATCCATCAAACAGAATAAACCTCCTCAAATGAGAGAAAAACATGCTAGTTTGGTGGTAACTGTAAGTGAAGAAACGGATGAAAACTATGGACTGTAATTCTACGGACCAGATCTTCCAGCACTAGTAGAATACATTTCCATCAAAATAAAACATGACCTTTAAGGAGTTTCCTTCTGCAAAAACACCCACTTAAAAGTCAGTTGCTCTAAGAAAAGTGTTGACTGCGTCCTGTGCCTCACGTCATGTGTTGTACGCCATCCGTGTTGCATTGTATTCTCCATGTGTTGCATCAGATGGAAGTGCCAAACTTCAAAGATAAACTCTGTGCAACTTCTTTGCTATAGACCGTATTGAAATAATGAGCAATAAGTTGATATTAGTGTTCTCAGGAGTAATGGCTCATACACAAATTATTTAATGACTGACAGTGTACATATGCTCTGATGTTCCAATTCTAATATTAACCCATAAAGACCCAAACATCTACTGATCTAAACTGTTTCATACCTGCTGATCCACTAATCCTAACTATACATGTCAATAATTTGTGTAAAATAGTTTGTCATCTTTTCATGGTCATCAGATATGACCTGTTTGGATGTTCAGAGGCTCTGTAGTTACCATGGAAACACCGTCATCTTCTACAACATTGATTCTCCAGTCAAACCCATGGAGTTGGATCAATGACGTGGATGGACGCACTGGGGTTATGTCAGTTCATGAGAGATTTGACTAAAAAAAGGCAATTTTTCTTGGGATTTACATATAGTTGAATTTGAAAGAAAGTCATATTCTCATTATCTGAGTAAAATGATACATTTCTTCCATATAAAAAGTAGACTTTTTTGCATTTTTTGTTTTTTTAGGGTGAAAATGATCTTGTTTGTTCAAAGCAAAAGTTCCAAATGTAAATTACACTATTGTTTTGCATTTAACCCTCAAAGACTTAAATATCCACCAGGAACTAAAACAATCCACTGATTTATAATGTTTAATAGCAGTTGATTCAATAACTGGTGTAAAAGTTTGTTGTCTTTTCAT
Organism: Sphaeramia orbicularis; assembly: GCF_902148855.1. Classification (NCBI taxonomy): domain Eukaryota; kingdom Metazoa; phylum Chordata; class Actinopteri; order Kurtiformes; family Apogonidae; genus Sphaeramia; species Sphaeramia orbicularis. The sequence continues at coordinate 1,285,833 of NC_043957.1, forward strand.
GTTCATCAGATATGACCCATTTGGATGTTCAGAGGCTCTGTAGTTACCATGGAAACACCGTCTTCTACAGCAGTGATCACCCAGTCAAACCCATGGAGTTGGATCAATGACAGTGGATGGACGCACTGGGTTTATGTTCAATTAATGATGGATTTGATTTTTCTTCAGTTTTCTCTGTTTCTGATATAATAATAGGAAAATATCTGATTTATACTGAAAAAATGTAAAATACAGAGGATAAAATCACAATAAATAATGATAAAGCGCTTAAGAACAGTTAAATATGGAGAAAAAAGTATTGTGAAACTGCCACAGAAATAGCACAGGGTCTTTCTGCGTTAACATATCATCTCACAGGGACCAACAAACTCAAACATTGTATAAGTGAAACTTCAGTGACATGATGTTCAGGAAGCTTGAATCCACCTGCTACCTGGGGTGGACTGAAAAGGCTGTTGGAGCTCAGGTCTTGTTTACAGTTCAGCGCAGGTACGTCTGCTTTTGCATATTGATGAAGACTGAACAGATGAACACATTTTATTCACCTCCACACATCTTCACAGCTGCATATATCAGTGTATGACGCACTACCTGCTTCCATCAAACACTATTCAAAGAACACTTGAATGAGGATAACTGGCCTGTTCAGTTTATCTCATGATGTTCGCCACAAAAGCTCCAAACTCTCTAGAATGGAGTAATTAGATTCTCCTTTTGTGTTACCCAAGGGCAGAGTTTCCCAGAAGCACATCAAGTATTTACGTGCTGTTTAGTTTCAAATATCTGATGCAAAACAGACACGTAAATGCAGAAATACATTTGATAAATAAAAATAAACCTGGTCCATTGATGCAGTGCAAACAGGTTACTCACTGAAATCAGGTTATAGTGACCTGGTTTTTATAGCAAGCAGTAGGATAATCACCAACACGTCTCTTCGCTATGACCTTATTTGGGAGCCTTCCTTGTTCAATTATTTATAAGGAATGGTATTTTATGACCCTGATTATATACGGACTTGTAGAGGTGACTTGGTTTGAGTTTTAGTACCAAAAGTAGAAGCGAAACCACCTCCACCACCGTGATTAACCCTGTAAAGCCTGAACCATTAAATCACTGACAGAAAATTCCAGTTCTTTGAAACTGGAGCTTTTATAGATCCTTCTGAACAACCAAAAAAATTGTTTTTTCAAATATCAATTTCCATGTATGATTTTCAATTTTGTATCATATTGATCCAGCAGGTCTCATATTCAAATATTATTATTTTGAACTAACAAAAACATAATATAACATAAACATGTCAAACAAATTGGTAATTTCTTTTCAAAATTGCCAAAGTTCTTCCTCCTTCCTCATAATGTCAGTCTTGTAGTGTCACTAAAGGCCTCTGGTGAATGAACTCCTCCCCCTGGTGGATTATCTGTGAATCGCATGTATCTAATTGTATACATCAGGTTTCAAGACAAAAATACACAGATCATGTAGAGGGCTCCAAAATTCATGTATCAATAGATATGTTCAGCATTATAGGTTAAAGAAACCATGAGCAGTGTAGGCTTCGTTAGGCGCAAAACTAATATAAATGAGTCACAGATATTGCATGTAATTCACAAAGCACCAGCTAAGAGTGAAATTTATAGCAAGCAAAGCACCAATGCCACACCTGTGTCATACGCATGGATGTAAATGAGTAAATATTCATAAATTTGGAAGATAATCAGCACCTTTATATGCAAATAAACCTCCCCTCAAACACCATCTAATTCAGAAAAGAACAGCGTAGACTGCTGCACGCTGTTCGGCTGCTGAAAGCTGGTGTTCACTGAATAAACTCACTTCTGACTCAGTTTCAGTATATCTCTGAATCTCTAAATCCTTGAGTGTGTGAGGATGAATTAATGTTTAATCATATCAAGTCTTAACTCAGATATTGGAAGGATGAGGTTGATATGTGCCACCTCTGAGTTTCAGGAACCTAAATATAAAAAGCTGATGATCAGACCGCTCTATTACAAATCCATACATACTCATTATCGTGCAATTTCAGAGTCTCACAGTTATAGAACACACGGTGTAGATCAGGGGTATTCAAATCCGGTCCTCGAGGGCCAGTATCCTTCATGTTTTAGACGTTTCCCTCTTCCAGCCACACCTGGTTCAATTAATGATCAGCTCATCAGACTCTGCAGAACCCTGATAACGATGGAATGGCCTCCAGGTGTGATGGAAGAGGGACACATTAAAACACGCAGGATACCGACCCTCGAGGACCGGATTTGAATACCCCTGATGTAGATGAACAGAACAGAACAGAACAGAATAGAATAGAATAGAATAGAATAGAATAGAATAGAATAGAATAGAATAGCATTTTTGGCAAGGCCAAGTCCATTCTTTTGGATTTTGCTCCACATCTATTTTCAATATGAAAATTTGTAAAGTATCATTGCACTGGTGAAATTATTCATTGTTTGATAAAGTGCAACAGTATTAAAATGTCCACCTTTACATTATTAAAACCTCTATTTACTCTCTTCGGTAAAACCAGACCTGGACAAATACAAAAAAATCTAAGTGAGCAAAATTAGCAGTTTTAAACTAGTTTTAGCTTCTCCTAGTAAAACTGTAAATGCTATAAAACTGTAGATTATGTTGCAAAAATTCTTTAATTTTATTAAATATGTCCATTCAGGTAAGGTAACGTTGTGGACCCTTTCAAAATTCAGTACCTTGTCGATCTGTGGGAGTGGGGGGTGGGGTGTTCACACTTATGCTAGCATGAAAACGAATCTGAAACTTAACAGGCTTTGTCAACGTCGACTCCTGACTTCTATTCCTCTCTTAAACAGCGGATCTTATATGAAATTTTCACAACTTCTAACCTGTATCAACTGGACCCCCTCCACTGCTCTATGGGCCCCCCCCAAATGCCGGGCCCCCTGAACTTGTCACGCCCCCCCCCCCCCCCCCCCCCCCCCCCCCCCCCCCCCCCCCCCCCCCCCCCAGCGCCCCAGTTTCCATTATTACTACTTGCGTAATGTTGGTCAGTATTTGTTAATGGTTCACTCACTTCTTAAGCAACAGCTAAACTCACTTCAGAATTTATTCAATAAACACAACAGAGACAGCAATAAGCAACAGTTTAAAGTAGTAGCTCGACTGTAAACATGTGCATTTAAAAACCTTCTGTTGCTTAAAAAAATACAAGAAACAATGGAAAACATAAGGGGCTAAAACACTAGACCTGCAAAACAAACCATCATACCTTCAATGAAACTGAAACATTCTGGGTTCAATGAAACCAGTAAAGCACAAATGTATGACTTTATCTTCTAATTCTACATTTATCAACTCGAACTGGATAGTCCATCAGTGGAGAAGCTGCCAACTTCACCTCTCACTGTGGTATAAAAAATGAGTGTGTGTTGTGTTGTGTTGGCTCTGCATTTGGACTCCAGATGACCAACCACTCAGAGCGTTTAGGAGTGGAGGAGGTGCTCTGCTGGTGTCAACTCGTCATCATGATTTGTGTGGCCGAGAAGCACAGCCTCGAAAAATGAGAGAGACAGAAGCCTAAATATAGATATGATGGAGCCGGAGAAGCACAAACACTCCACGACAAACACTATTAAGGCTGGGTCAGAGACGGGACTGGAATAGCACTTCAAACACATATCCTGGAAGAAAAAAACCAATCCACAGAGACAGGACAAATGAAGGTAGATTATGAACTGTGGTACAGAGAGCTGCCCTTTAGACCCATTATACAGATCAACATCCCCTGTCATCTTAGTAGATCTAAGCAACTTCATTCATCCTCACAGGAAGCAGTCTGTTGGACTAACTCCACCGTTGGATGACTCCACAGTCTGTTACTGTTTTCAAAGTCTATGGGAAACTACAGGAAAATGCAAACTTCTGACAGAAACATACACCTTTTCACGGAACTTTGTTTTGGGGTTTTGTAAAAATGTTCCATGAAAACAACTCATAACTAGGGATGTAACGATATGAAAATGTCATATCACGGTTATTGTGACCAAAATTATCACAGTTATCATTATTATTGTGGTATTGTTGAAATGTGCTCAAAAAGTTCAAAAAGTACTAACACACACACTGAAATAATTTAACCAAGTTATATTTTGGAAATAACAAATGAAATGACACATACAATCTACTTTCTGTGGCAGAAACATTGAAATATTAACATGTAAACATCAAACATACAAATGTGCATTAAAGATGGCACCTTATGGCCAGAAGAGATAGTTACAGGATTTTAATAGGATTTTTTGAATGCCATTCTTGATTCAGCTTAGCAATCCTTATCAATTCTTCTATCAATTCCTGAGTGGTTTTTTAAGTGGGAAAAAAAGTAGTGGACAGGTCAGGGTGGAGCTGGTTTGACCATTTTCCAGATCACATCATTCACAAAGTCCACATACACACCATTATACACACACAAACAAAGTCAAACACAATCCTTTTTTCCTCAACTGTTCAATGAACAAATGTAAAATATGCTGAAAGAAGGAGGATTTGAAAACATGTTAGGCTGATCTGCTTCTCCAGGAAATGAGCAGTATCACCGTGATTTTTAAAGTGAGGTAATCAAACACAATTATCATGATAATTAGAATTTAAATGGTAAGACTGTCAGAAATTTTACCACGGTTTATCGCTATACCGGTAATCGTTACATCCCTACTCCCAACCAATATAATTTCCAAAGCCATTGTCAGCATCATGTGTTGAGTGTCAGCCAAAAAGTTTGTGATTTATTTAAAGGCAGAACACTCAAGCAAGAAAAGACTTGATTTTTCTAGAAAAACCTTCCACCAGCACTAGAGAAAGACCTGCATGAGCAGGACTTCAGTCAACATGGGGGTAACTGCAAATACATTCAATGGTCATTCAAATACTGAAATCGACTAAGAAACAATTCAAATATTCTATGAAGCATAGAATCATTCTCTAAGTTGTGGATGTCGTCTAAGTAGATCTAAGCATCTTCATTATTTTCACAGGAAGCAGTCTGTTGGACTAGCTCCACCATTGGCTGACTCCACAGTCTGTCTGTTTCTGCTTTCAGAGTCTGTGTAAAAAAACATATAATCGGGTTCATCAGGTTGGAAAGGGTGGAACTGAGTAGAGTAACACTACTTTCAGCAGCTTTCCCAGACACACACAATACAGCCAACAAGTTTATGACAACGGAAATTCAGACACCCAATATCAAATCTAATACCTTTTTAAGACTTTTTTACAGTTTTAAAGGGTTCATATTTGTCTAAACCCACTTTCTCAGTCTGTGCTTCATTTCTTTGTGTATTTGGACCCTAATAGTTCAGACAGTTTGAATTTGAACCCTCCAGCTGCTGCGAAACTATCTTTATATTCATTCCGGCAAAAATGCAGTGGATTTCTACAACCTGTTTGAATTCCTGCTTAATTTGTTACGTTTTATAGCTAGTTACATCATGACATTTGCATTAAAAGGTCCAGACTTCAGACCAACATTTCTCCGCATACGACATAATTGTTTGTCAGCAGCAGCAGTTGTAGTAAAAACTGAAAATATGTTCAAACTTGGAGCCCATTACCTAAAATGTTGAGTTGTTGGTTGAACAGGACAGAGCAGCACAGCCAATAACCTGGAGGGGGCGGGGCCTGAAGTGTCTCCTGTGCATTTAAAGGGCCAGCGCTCCAAACCCCCTTTGTGGTGTCATTAGTCAGAAATAGTGTTGAAAATGGACCTGTGGAGCTGAATGAATGAAGAACTGAGAGCCAAGCAGAGCATTTACAGTTTATGGAGAGCACAGGGACATGAGGGAAAAGGAAGAATTCCATTTAATAAAGCTAAATATCACTCCTTTAAATGCAGATTTGAAAATTCAAGACTTCTAAGACTTTTTAAGACCCCGTGGGAACCCTTTATTATGACACCTTGCACTGTATAAAATTATTATAAGCATTCCAAACTTTTCCTGTCAGTCATACACTAATTAGTACCAATTATCAAGTGACCAGAAGAGTTATATCAGGCTTTTCAATCAAATAAATCCCCTGTTGTTAAACTGATAAAACACTTCAGTATCTTTGCTTGAAACTGATTATTTGTTGAATCTAGCAGTGAGTCTCTTGGCCTAAGTGTTGATTTATTGTCAAATGAAATTCAGGACTCTGGGTGTTGGCTGAAATGTGGAAATAAACAATAAAAGATAAAATAAGTCCTATCCAGAGCTGGGGAGTCCCCTGCTCAGTGCCAGCGCTCAGTTCATCAGCTGTGTTCCCTGCCTGTCTCTTCTCTACCTGTCAACCCCTGGAACTCCATCCTCCCTGCACCGCTGGGCTGCACTCTGTGTGTCCTTCCCAGAGAGGATATTTAAAGCCTTTTGGAACGCTTGGCAAGACAGTGGAGACAACACCTGAGTGTGCATCATCCCCTTCGCTACAGGGCAGTAATGATCTGCGGTCAGGGTCAGAGGTCTGAAGTTATGAGAACATATTGATCCCAGTGAGCCTCGCAGTGATTTGAGGGTTGTTTGTGGGAACTGTCGCTTCCCCGGCACTGAACTGCCAGTGATGCATCATGGGAGGAAAAGCTTGCAATTCTTCACTGGTGATATGTGATAGACTACCATCTAAGAGGCCATCTGCACGCTGCCTGGGCTACCCATCTAACAATAACACTCTCCAAACATGTTCATTAGGTTTTTCACTGACATATGTGATTGACTTTGCAACAAGATAATGTTTTGAATGTTCAGATAAGATCAGTCACAGTCTAACTTTCAATCTGTGTTTCGTGCTTAGTGATTCATCACCATTAATTATAAATCATCCTCTGCATTTTTTGTGACAATCAGGTACTTTCCTGTGTTTAAGGTTAAGCTTAAGTACCTATCAGACTGAGTGGTTAAGGCGATGGACTGCTAATGCATTGTGCTCTGCATGTGTGGGTTTGAATCCCACCCTCGTTGACCCTTTCCTGAATTTCCTGAGTGCTTTGCCCAATGTAGTGTTTCTCAAACTGTGGGGTGGGCCCCCAGTGGGGGCATGGGATCACTCCTGGGTGTTTTTTTTTTGTTTGTTTTTTTCCCCGTAGCAGGTGAAACTAACGTTTTAGCGTTGGAGCACCCTGGACTCATTTTAGGGACGTACACGAACAAATTTACTGCCATGGTGATCTGTGACTAGACAAAGAGTTTAGGTTTAGAGAATGGACAAGGATTGGACTGAAAAAGAAAAATGTGACATGTTTCTGTTTTTTGCACAGTTTGCACTTTAATGTTCTGAGATGTGGAACATAAACGGCTCATTGCAGCCACTGATATTGTTCAAATGTTTATCTTTGTTACCAAAATGTGTTGTTGTTCTAAAAAAAAGTAAATTGTCATAGTTTGTAAGATATTACACATTTCCTATTTCATTTGAGAAATATTATCTCAGGGAGCAGTCTGGTTGAGTTTTATTTGTATTATTCAAGCAAAAATCTTAAAAAAGGTTATTTTTATACATAGATTTGTAGATTTGTACAACAAATTATTAAAGGAAAAGCAAAAAGTATTGTTAAAATATTGATGTTTCTTTCAATAAAAGTTACAACTGCACCACTGTTACAATGTTGTTGGGGTTGAGGGGGGCCTGGAGATGTTTCATCCTCCAAAGGGGGGGCCCACAGAAAAAGACTGAGAACCACTGGCCCCATGGATCATTAAAGTCCAATCTAATGTACTGATCATCTAAATCAGGGATGTCAAACATGTGGGATGAATTTGCAGAATTGAACAAGAGATATTAACAGTCAAGGGTGTTTAATTCCTTTAGTTCATTCAGATACGATGATGGGAAATTGTAAATTTATGTGTGTGTGTGTCTTGCTTCTTAACTTTAACCCTCCATTTCCATGTTTTTTGTGTTTTGTTTTGTTTTGTTTTTTTTTCTTAAAAGTACAGTAGAAGATCCTGGAAAATGGTTTGAGCAAGGTACATTTTGAAAATACGCAATTCAAAAGTCCCAACCCCTTTCTTCAGAACCCCCCCCCCCCAATGCCCCCCCAGTGGAACAGCCCCAATTCATAGCTAGGTTAACGTTACATTCCCTAATGATTTATGTTTGTGACAAAACAGTTTTGCCGGTGAACTTTCCATCCCAACAGAACTGACATAGCTCTGGCTCTGTTTCCTGTACCAGTGCTCCAAGCCTCTAAGAACACACGATTCGTGCACGCAGACGGGTACGCACACAGGGGGAGGGACACATGGCAGTTGAAAATGATTGGATGGTGTTTTTTCAGTCCTGTCTGTTTCACAGGTGACTAATTTTTTTTAATTTTTGTGTTAGAGCATTTAATTAATAGGTTGTAATCAGGGTGTGAAGGGCATTTTAAGCAGTATAGTAAAAATGCTCCAGGAAAACATCTCCTACCCCACCTTTAATAGGTGGCATCCTCCCAGACCTTCCAGCAGAGCACAAATTTATGTCTGGCACCAACAATAAGACTGTCGATAAAGATGGATGCCACAGCACCATTTCCTCCTGTTATGGAAATAAATCCTGTCGTCGCAGGAGCTGCCATATGATGTTTAACCATCATGTCATGTGCCTAAAATCCAGCCACCTGATTGGTTTCTGAGCACAGATAAGCACATCAAATAAGTAATTAAAAGAAAATGATCAAAAGCATGAGAACTTGAACTCTTATCAAATATCTACCTATGACGTCCAAATCACCTTATTGTATTTCCAGTGTTAGTTTTTAGTTTGGCCAGACTCTCAGAGTAAGACAGAGGGGGTGGACTGGGATGGCTGTGGGGGAACACTAGTGTTTTTTCCACTCCTGTTTGTCCACATCTCACTTTGACCAAATGGTGACTGTGTTGAACACTGCAATGACGATACAGATGTGACCAATCAGAAGGTTCCAAACATTTAAAACCTTAACCTTTACAGTAGTGGCATGTGTCCCACCACTAGTTTTACAGACGATAGATTTGAAGACAAACATCAGCTTGGATGATTGCCTATTATTATTATTATTATGCCCTACATAACCCCGCCCCCCTCCTACCTGACTGATCTACTGCACCTCCACTCCCCTACATAACCCCCCCCCCCTCCTACCTGACTGATCTACTGCACCTCCACCCCCCTACATAATCCCACCCCCTCCTACCTGACTGATCTACTGCACCTCCACCACCCTACATAATCCCACCCCCTCCTACCTGACTGATCTACTGCACCTCCACCCCCCTACATAATCCCACCCCCTCCTACCTGACTGATCTACTGCACCTCCACTCCCCTACATAACCCCGCCCCCTCCTACCTGACTGATCTACTGCACCTCCACCCCCCCTACATAATCCCGCCCCCTCCTACCTGACTGATCTACTGCACCTCCACCCCCATACATAATCCAACCCCCTCCTACCAGACTGATCTACTGCACCTCCACCCCCCCTTACATAATCCCGCCCCCCTCCTACCTGACTGATCTACTGCACCTCCACTCCCCTACATAACCCCACCCCCTCCTACCTGACTGATCTACTGCACCTCCACCCCCCTACATAACCCCGCCCCCTCCTACCTGACTGATCTACTGCACCTCCACCCCCCTACATAACCCCGCCCCCTCCTACCTGACTGATCTACTGCACCTCCACCCCCCTACATAATCCCGCCCCCTCCTACCTGACTGATCTACTGCACCTCCACCCCCATACATAATCCACCCCCTCCTACCCAGACTGATCTACTGCACCTCCACCCCCATACATAATCCCGCCCCCTCCTACCTGACTGATCTACTGCCCCTCCACTCCCCTACATAACCCCGCCCCCTCCTACCTGACTGATCTACTGCACCTCCACCCCCCTACATAATCCCGCCCCCTCCTACCTGACTGATTTACTGCACCTCCACCCCCCTACATAATCCCGCCCCCTCCTACCTGACTGATCTACTGCACCTCCACTCCCCTACATAACCCCGCCCCCTCCTACCTGACTGATCTACTGCACCTCCACCCCCCTACATAATCCCGCCCCCTCCTACCTGACTGATCTACTGCAACCTCCACCCCCCGACATAACCCCGCCCCCTCCTACCTGACTGATCTACTGCACCTCCACCCCCCTACATACCCCCGCCCCCTCCTACCTGACTGATCTACTGCACCTCCACCCCCCTACATAATCCCGCCCCCTCCTACCTGACTGATCTACTGCACCTCCACCCCCCTACATAATCCCGCCCCCTCCTACCTGACTGATCTACTGCACCTCCACCCCCCTACATAATCCCGCCCCCTCCTACCTGACTGATCTACTGCACCTCCACCCCCCTACATAACCCCGCCCCCTCCTACCGGACTGATCTACTGCACCTCCACCCCCCTACATAATCCCCGCCCCCTCCTACCTGATTGATCTACCGCACCTCCACCCCCCTACATAATCCCGCCCCCTCCTATCTGACTGATCTACTGCACCTCCACCCCCCTACATAACCCCGCCCCCTCCTACCTGGCTGATCTACTGCACCTCCACCCCCCTACATAACCCCGCCCCCTCCTACCTGGCTGATCTACTGCACCTCCACCCCCCTACATAACCCCGCCCCCTCCTACCTGGCTGATCTACTGCACCTCCACCCCCCTCCTCACCACCTCCGCTCTGCAGATGCTAACCTTCTCACCCCCATCACCCAGACTCAGTTCCGTACTCTGGGTGACAGAGCTTTTGCCATCGCCTCCCCCACCCTCTGGAACCCCTACCCATTCACATCTGGAACTCTGACACACTCAGCTCATTCCAAAGCCGACTCAAATCCCACCTGTTCAGATCATCATTCATAAACTGACTGCCTGTTCCACCTCATCCACTCTCATCTACTTTCTCTTGTGTGTCTTTTTTGTCCGTATTTGTCTCTGTATTTGTTCTTTGATTACCATTTAGTATTAACTCTGTATCTGTTTACCCGTTTGATGTGTGTTTGTCTCTTGGCTGTTTATTGTAAAGCGTCTTTGAGTACTTAGAAAAGTGCTACATAAAACCGATGTATTATTATTATTATTATTATTATTATTATTATTATTATTATTATTATTATTATTATCATTATTATTATTCATGATGCTCTCAAAAGTCAGATTTAGAACTCTAACGCCTTTAACAGCACATCCTGATGTACAACACTTTAACAAAAGCTGTCATAATGATGGATGTCAGTTCAGCTGGTTTGAATAAATCAAACCCTCATACCACAAACTGGACGAACAAACCCAGAAACTGGCACAGCTCTAAGACACATCTCTTTCATCATTGTGCTCCACAGAGAAAACAATTTTGAGTTTGTTTTTTTTTGCTGCTGTTCTACCAGTGAGGTAATTGGTATCCAGGACTCTTTATACTTTCATGCCACTACACTACTTTGAGTCAGCCATATGTAAAGGTGCCATTTTCTGACGTCATACTACAGACCAGTTTATTCGCTCCAAACAAGTTGACAGGAAATCACATAATTGTTTTTTTGGTTTTTTTTTTCTTTTTTATAATTAAAAAAAAAAATTAGCTTCAAATCAGCTTTACAACTAAGCCCTTTACACACCAGGGGTGTAATGCTGAAAATGACGCAAAAGTGCAATATATTCACCCACCCATTATTACGGATCAAAACTATTCACACTTGCAACAAGTACATATAAGTATTGTAACGCTGTTCAAAACAAAAGATTCAAATACATTTGCGCCAGGTCGTTCAACAAGATTAGCATTAGCACGTAACACATTGGCAGCAGTGAGCTGCCATTGATGGCAGTTAGGGATCAACTCCAGATGTCCATCAGCACTGTGGTTAAGGGCACCAACAGGAAAATTAGCCTATAAATAAATAAGGCAGAAGATGGGACCACTTCTCCGCTGTACTGGCTTCTCTTCTCTGACTTCCTGTCACTTACAGGGTCCAGTTTAAGGTTGTATTGTATGTTTTTAAGTGCCTGAATGGTTTGGTACCCCCTTAACTTTTAGAGCTTTTAACTGTGCCCATTCCAGCCAGAGAAGCACCGTCCTCAAATCACCTGATTTCAGATGAACCAAGAACCTGTCTAAGACTAAAGGTGACAGAACCTTTTGTGTTCAGGTCCAAGGCTCTGGAACACTCGGACCCAATAAATCACACGTGCACAGTCCATTGAACACTTCAAATCTGTTTTAAAGACAAATCTATTTGCACTGGCTTTTAATCCAAGTGTGTGACTTTTTTGTTTTATCTTCTGGTTGTGTTTTAGATCCTATTTATTGTTGTGCATCTATTTTATCAGTTTTAGTATCATATATTTATTAGATCTGTCAAATGAACACATTAATGCAGATTAACCCATCATCATAATTGATCTGATTGAAAATTTTAACACAATGAATCCATCTGCAGCGCATGACTCGAAACGTCTCTGGCAACGCATTCCAGGCAGTTTGTCCAAGTACAGTTACTGTCGCACATGAACAAATGGTCAGTAGATCCGGTAGTGACAGGCAGCGGAACCAACCCATAAAGATGGAAGACACTGAACAGGAGGTAGGCCCTCTGGATGAAAATATGAGGACAAAAAAAACCAAGATGGAATAGTCGACCCACAAAAAGTATTAGACACACTCTGCAGGAAGGAGTTTTCTATTCACTGAAGCACTTCCACATTCAAATACCACATGAACACGAAGCATACGTTAGTCTGGGATTCTGCTAACACTTCAACAAACACATCATGTGCATATATATTCCCTTCTTTCTTGAGTCTGTTTGCTGATGCAAAATGAAACATGATTAATATAGATTAGAAATAAATGATATTTAATCATGATTAATCGAAATGAATCCACAGCAACCCTGTGATTAATCCAATTAAAAATTTTAATTGTTTATTCTTACTAGCTTTATCATATCTTGTATTTTTACCTATATCTTTGTACAGCACTTTGAGCTCTTTGCATCGTTGTAAATGTGCTATAGAAATAAGAGTTGACCTTAGAGCTACACAATATATTGTTTGAGCATCGTCATCACAATGAATGTGTGTGCAATAGTCATATCGCAAGTTCTGTGATGTAGGAGGCAAATGAACTCAACGTGTTCTCATCTAATTTTAGCCTGGGTACCTGACACACACTGCACGCAGCGATCCACCAATCACAATCATTCTTAATCAGTCTGGAGTGAGTCGCTTGTATCAGCATTGAAAATGAGCAACGAACAAGAGAAAATCACCATAAATGAAGATTTGGTGCCAAAAAGAAAAGCGACGTCAGTTATCTGGAATTATTTCGGCTACAAGAAGGATGAAACTGAAACACGTGTTCTGTGTTGACAGTGCCTTGCATCTGTTGCCACAACAAGAGGTAATGCAACTAATTTGTTTGACCATTTATGTCAGCGCCACACAGCTATTATATCCTCCTGAGTATTTTTTCATACCGCAATATATATCTCAGGGTTAAAAACAAAAAATCGCAGTGTCAGTTTGTCCAATATCGTGCAGCTCTACTTGACCTTGACCCAAATGTAACAACTTTTAATGGTGGGGGAAATCCGAGAACCCAGTGTATAAAAGCCATTATACAGAAACCTGGCTACTGTGTGCAAGACTTTTAACAGTTAAAAATAGTCTGAGATGCCACTGGGTTCTGATCAGAATAGCAGCCAAATAATGTAAATTCATGAGGGATCAACCTCCACATAAAAAGTCAGTTCTCTGTCGGACTACTTCCAGGTTCATGAGTGGGTGGTTTGCTTTCACTTATGTCCATAAAATCTTGCACCTCTGTGAGCTGTTACACTGACTCATAATTCAAATCTATACTGTAATTATGTTTCCACAGATGGAACGTTTTCATGAATCAACGTTCATGACAACGTTCTATCCATGGAAACATAATTATAGTTTAAGCAGTGAAAAACTGTTAAATCTAAAGGTAACTGCTGCTGAGTAAAATACCAACAGGTAGAATGAGTCAGCCTATAATAAGGCCTGACAACCAGCAGCACCTTCCTCGAGTCTGAACTGAGGTCAAAAGCCAAAGAGTCTGTACACACACTGACGCTACAGCTGTCATTAAAATTACTAAACGATTCATCACAGTGCAGAACTAAACACTGTATTTAGCAAAAAAGCAAGAGCAAGAAAAATTAAAGTTAACGTTTGCCAACGGGTAGATTGAAACGAAGTTACAGAATCAGAAACAGTATCAAAGACCTAAATCAACACCTCTGTGGCTGCATCGACGATAAATGTACATCACAAAAGTTTAAGCCTCCAGACACAAGTAACAGGATCCACATTTCATCCTCTCCCTTGTAAACAGACTGGTTTATGTTTAGAAAAAAACAGAGGATGACCTTTAACCCTTTATAGGTCACCCATAGAAATACTCTGGAATTCAAAATTTCAACCTTAGTGTGTTATGGGAGGACAGAACCAGACTATTACTTTTGTAAAAATCTCCAAAATTTTTTTTACTTTCATGTAGAAAATCAAGGTCAATAAAGGTACCATATTTGGTTTCTTACTCATAAGTGGAAAACTAAAAAAAATACAAGAAATATAAATAAACTAGAAAAGCACTCTGAGAGCGCTGACCTCTGCCAAGGCAGATCAGTCCCTCACAGATTAACCATTTGTTCCTTGTGCCAGTATCAACATTCCCTGAAAATTTCATCCAAATCCGTCCATAAATGTTTGAAGTTATCTTGCCAACAGACAAACAAACTAACAAACAAAACAAACAGACAAACCCCGATGAAAACATAATGGCGGAGGTAAAATACAAGAAAAAAACGTGAGGTGAAAGGAACACGTATTTTAGAACATTAGACCAACATAAGTGCTGATCCAGACCCCTGTCAACATCTATATTATAAAAGCCAAGTGGCCTCTGTGTGTGTGTGTGTGTGTGTGTGTGTGTGTGTGTGTGTGTGTGTGTGTGTGTCTCAGAATCACACTAAATCCATACAGAGCTGACTGCTGCAGTCTGTCATACTTACATATTTTTGCTCAAGGAACAGACTAGTGAAAACAGCAGGTTGATAGGACCGATATTTTGGGAGATATCAGTGACTTTGGAACATACCAGCCTTCCAATCACGTTGCTATGGCCACAACACTTTGGCGGTGACTGCTGGACAAATGCAGTACAGCACGCACAAATACACAACAGCATAAAAACCACCACATCTAGAACCTGTGGATCCCCACGGGTCAACGCACCAGTACACATTATCACTATGAACACCACTCCTTACTAGGGCTGTAAGACAATATGGGTTCTGCAATATATCACAATATTTCATTTCACAATACTGTATCGATATTAAAAAGTACTGTATCGATATATTAGGTATTTATTTAAATGCAGATATTGTGGAGGTTCATTTTTGTTTTTCTTTTTTGTTTATATTTTATTTATTCTTATTTCACACTCTTATTCAATAATGTTTGTTCCTGTGTTTGGATTGAACTCCAATCCTGTTCTGATGTTAGTTGTGAACTAATAGAATCTGAACATTTGAACAGGATCTGAAACTGGAATGTCTGGAAAACACAATTTCAGTTTGAACACAGTTGGAACATTTGGTGATAGAACATTAGATCCTGTTGGGATCACATACTAATGTGTTTAGGATTTGTGCAGATTTCTGCTGGAATTCAATTCTTCAAGGAAATAATTTAAAAAAAAAAAAAAAAGAAAAGAAACAAACAAAAAATTGCCTTTTTAACAGTATCATGACATATTGTGATACATCGTATCATCATCCTAGTATTGTGTTTTGTATCGTATCACCAGATTCTTGCCGATACACAGCCATATTCCTTACATTAGTTCCATTACTGCATGGTACCGAACAAAGCAGGTCCACTCACCATTCATGCACAGGTGGACCTGACAGACCCTGGAGACCACACTGGACCTGACAGACCCTGGAGACCACATTGGACCTGACAGACCCTGGAGACCACACTGGACCTGACAGACCCTGGAGACCACATTGGACCAGACAGACCCTGGAGACCACATTGGACCTGACAGACCCTGGAGACCACATTGGACCTGACAGACCCTGGAGACCACATTGGACCTGACAGACCCTGGAGACCACATTGGACCTTACAGACCCTGGAGACCACATTGGACCTCACAGACCCTGGAAACCACATTGGACCTGACAGACCCTGGAGACCACAGTGGACCTGACAGACCTTTGAGACCACAGTGGACCTGACAGACCCTGGAGACCACATTGGACCTTACAGACCCTGGAGACCACATTGGACCTCACAGACCCTGGAAACCACATTGGACCTGACAGACCCTGGAGACCACAGTGGACCTGACAGACCTTTGAGACCACAGTGGACCTGACAGACCCTGGAGACCACATTGGACCTGACAGACCCTGGAGACCACACTGGACCTTACAGACCCTGGAGACCACATTGGACCTCACAGACCCTGGAAACCACATTGGACCTGACAGACCCTGGAGACCACAGTGGACCTGACAGACCTTTGAGACCACATTGGACCTGACAGACCCTGGAGACCACATTGGACCTGACAGACCCTGGAGACCACACTGGACCTGACAGACCCTGGAGACCACATTGGACCTTACAGACCCTGGAGACCACATTGGACCTCACAGACCCTGGAAACCACATTGGACCTGACAGACCCTGGAGACCACAGTGGACCTGACAGTCCCTGGAGACCACATTGGACCTGACAGACCTTTGAGACCACAGTGGACCTTACAGTCCCTGGAGACCACATTGGACCTGACAGACCCTGGAGACCACATTGGACCTCAGATTGTTGACTCACTGTCCTCAGTGGAACCTTTGCTTTCACTGTCTTGTAATGTGAATATGTGTGTGAATTACCAAATATAGTCACTTGCCCGATAAAGGGTTAAGGACCTAAATCAACACGTCTGTGGCTACATCGACGATAAATGTACATCAACAAGAGATGCATCACAAAAGTTTAAGCCTCCAGACACAAGTAATAGGATGCACATTTCATCCTCTCCATTGTAAACAGACTGGTTTCTGTTCAGAAAAAACAGAGGACGTCCTGAACCCACTGGTGTACCTTTAACGGCTCAGACAGGAACCACTTGGAAGTCATTAGGTCAAAATCCTTCAACAGGTCAAACTGAATATTACACGGCTGGTTGACCTTACATTTACACATAACAATGGCCACACATAGTGATAAATATTTGAATAATTTATGCTCCAGAGATTTCATTTCTTATTTCTGATGAGTCAATCACCTTAGTCGTCTTCCAAAAGCACTTGAACTAAAAAGCTTTAAATATTTATGGGTAAGTCAAGTCGTCAAACGCAAATCACGTAGATCCCAATCTCCTCCAATTCCCAAACAAACTAGAAGCATTTCTCTGGAAGGATGGACCTGATGTGTTGTGACACATTTCTGGACAGGTATGACAGTTTTCCAAGGACAACTGGCACCGTTCTGAGGAGAGCTGGTCTTCTCCGAACTTACTTAGGACACACTTACCCCACAGTCACATAATGGTGTGTTTGTCCAGTGGGCAGCAGTGTGTTTTACTGTGTACAGCAGGGCTGTCCAACTCATTTCAGTTCAGTTCCAGATTCAGTTAAGTTTGATCTGCAGTGGGCCGGACCGGAAAAAGAATAACATAATG
Source organism: Sphaeramia orbicularis (assembly GCF_902148855.1). Classification (NCBI taxonomy): domain Eukaryota; kingdom Metazoa; phylum Chordata; class Actinopteri; order Kurtiformes; family Apogonidae; genus Sphaeramia; species Sphaeramia orbicularis. Next base: position 1,303,573 of record NC_043957.1, read on the forward strand.
ATATATAAATAATGACAACTCCAGATTTTTGTCTTTGTTTTAGTGTAAAAAAACAAACATTAAATTATGAAAATACTTACTTTTATAAATTATCCAAAAAACAAACAAAAAAAAAGACTGAAAAAACTGAAATTTAAATTAAAAAACGTAAGAAAATTTAGTGCAATTTTACCAATATTCTGCCTCAGCTTCTCATTAGTCCATGTGCATTCTAGATCAGATCTACAAAGACACTAAACACTAAGGAACAGGAAGAAAAGAGTTCAAATTGGGCTAAACTTAAAAAAATTGTTCAGATGAAAATGAGCCGGCCTACATTTAACTGGCATATAAGTGTAAGACATGGATGGAAAGTGTACTTCTAGTACTTTAAGGAACTGCAAAGAAATATGTCCATTTCAGCCAGTTTCACCAAAATACATTCACACATTTTTCAGCATATCAAAAGTTGCCGTTTTCACTTAAAGTTGCCAAAATTAACATTACCATAATGTCAGGCATATTGTTGACTGCAACTCCTGCAATTTTGGTGAAAAACATTCAATCGGTCTAGGATTTGGAGATATTAAAGGAAGGGAGGTCTGGTTACGAAGGGTAATGTGATTACGGTTACTATCCATATATCATGCTTGGAGAGAACAAGTATTAATAAGGTTTTAAACCTATAATCATTACGGTAAAGATGTAAAGCAGTACTCTCTTGGGCAACTAAAGTACAAGACAAAAACTGTACATGTGGATGTCTTATATAGTCTTTTAAAATGATGAAAATCCATTGACGCTTTGTTTTTGTAGACATCATTTAGAAACAGTAAAGTTGGTCGTAGGACTCCCAAACAGTTATGTATCAGCTACAAAAGACAGTCTATTTTAAAGGGTTTTTCACCCACCATGTTCATAGTCCCCTGACTGTGACCTTGGAGTCAGTCTGTGACCCATTTATAGGTCACGACCCACCAACTGAATTGAATTTTGGAATAGAATCGCCTTATAATCATTTTGCTCTGCCCATGATGGTTGACGGGAAACGCAGTACCACTCTGCACGACAACTAATGAAGTTCAAAACAGGAATGAAACATTCATTAACTTCAGTCCCTAGATATCAGTGTTAATATATTAATTGTTGTTTAAATGGACAGCTGAGGTTGTTGGATCAGAACCTACTTCTGGTCCCTCATATTCGTTCCAGGACCTGAGGACACCGCTCCTTCCAGGCTGTTGCGCCGAGGCTCTGGAATGATCTTCTGCTCGCTTTATGTTCTTTGGATTCAGTTGATGTTTTGAAGAGTAAACTCAAAACCCACTTGTTCCTCCAGGCGTTCTAACGACAGTCGATGAAGGGTTATTATATGACCACCATGTTTATTTTATTTATACCTTTCTGTGATTGTAATTTTATCTGTTTTCTATTTGTACTTTGTCTTTTGTAAAGTACTCTGTGACTTCTCTAGTCTGTGAAAGGTGCGATATAACTAAACTTTGCTTGCTTGCTTCAATTTTAAAGAATTACTTCCCAAACAATTTTTATGTCAGTCCTTATAAAATATAGACTAACATCTTCTCCCAAAAGTCAGTTCTCCCCAGCATAAAAACTATCACATCTAGAACCTGTGGTTCCCTGCGGGTCAGTGCACTTGTATTCAATATTTCCTTGTTGACCTTTGCATTCCCACAGGACTGGAAGTCTGCTGCTGTCACCCCTCGAACTCCCCCCAATTACTGCCTGAACCTCCTTCTAACACAGCTTCAACAAGCTTCAGTATGCCCCCTCCAACCTCCAACTACTCTTTAATACAAACAAAACAAAATGAAGGATTTTCCACTGGCATTTATCACTGGTTTCATGCTTTCTCTCCACCACAATCTGCACAATCTCCACCTTGGACGGATCAGAACTCCATTTCGTCAACACCTACCGGTCCCATTGTACCTGGCTCGGCAGTTCACTTTCCTTTCACATCCATACAAACACACTGCCGTCCAAACTCCGACCTGTAATTGGTTTTCTTTACTGCAGTAAATCCTCCTTCACCCACCTGGACAAAATGACAATCCTCCCAACATTAGATTATAGCGATATGATCTACAGATTCGCTTCAAAGAAAATCATCTTAATAAATTGGATGTCATCTCCCACAATGCTGTTCACTTTGTCACTGGCACTTCCTTTCAACACCCACCACTGTCACTTACATGTCTGGTCAATTGGCTTCCACTCAATTCCCACCTATTGATATGCTGCTATCTGTTCATTTCAAAACCCTTACGGATAAAACCCCTCATATCTCCGCTCAATGCTCAACACCTGCAACAATAGCCAGAACTTTCACGATAGTAATGTTCCTTAACCTGCTCGTCCCTACAGCCTGCACTTCCTTTGACCATCTCTGTTTCCAGTCATTCAACACACCTACAGTTTTCATATTACATCCTTATGACACTCCTACACTTTATACAAAACTGTTTCCTACATTCTACATTGTCTTACATCTCCTGCGTCTTAGCCAAATGAGAAAGGCTTCTCAATCGACCTACTTGGATAAACAGGGTGACTGCTCTTTATCCAAAGAAAAACCCCAGACTTTCTCAAATTTCTAATTTTTTTCCCTCTGGACCTTGACTTTATGTACTTTTATACTTATGTGCCTACTTTTTTGGTTGAGGTTGTACCCGTTATATGTAACAGAAAAGTTTCTTTTAATAAATGAATGAATGAATGAATAATTTGCAGTAAATTATGTTTTACTGGCAGAAACGTTTTCTAAACATGAAACTAAAAACAAAAGTGCATGGATATCACACAAACAAATTTCACTACAATCATTCCAGTACCAACTGGTTAGTGAAATCACTTCAGGTTTTTTTTACATGGTTTACAAGTGTTATAAATTATACTTCCTCCCACTCCTTTTCAAATATGTGAATGAAGTCATATTTTGTTTTCATGTGTATATATCAGTTTTTCATGTGTTTGTGCAATCTGTTTTATTTCTGTGGAATACAGTAGTATTACTTTGTTTTGCAGCACATTTGAAATAAACTGAAACTAAGTAACTAATGCTTTCCTCATGTATTTTCATTTATCTTACAAGATTATGCATCTTTGAACATACTCTAAAATTCAACTATGAGACAAACATTTTTCTATACTTCATTAAGACTTTTATACAAATTCCACACTTTTCAAGGTCTGGAAAAGTGTTTCAAAACTCCATACTATTTAAGATTTTCAAGACCTGCACAAACACCCTGTTAAATAAAAGACACAAATAAATAAAATTGACATGAATGCTGCCAGTTCCAAAGTGACCCTGTTCACCCTTCTATCTAGAAAATATTGAGCACTGCCCTGTAAGTCCACCCCCCCCACCCCCCCTTCAGACTCGAACTGCTCACGATCATTGGTCTGAGACCCCGCCCCCAACGCCACAGGGCACAGACATGTCACCTGACCAAGCCGATTTAACAGATAAGGGAACTGGTTGGCTTGGTATCTCCTGACCTTGAGGACATATCACTTTGTCCTGGTGTTCACCTTCTCTCTGTCTGACTCAAAAGCACATTTTGCATTAGTACACTGGTACTACAGTGGTATTCGAGTACTTGACCTTCATGTAATACTCTGTACATGGTAACCTCACCGCCTATATGAAATGTACAAAGTCCAGTCTCTTACCCTGCTACCACGCAATCAGAATGCATTGTGCTTTTCAATCCTCACAACAATGTAATCAACATATTTTCCTTCCCATTTCCTCTAGCTAAAAGGACTATCAGGCATTTCCGCAGGTACGGTTTGGCCGTGGCGCACCAACGCAGCAAAATCCTCGCTGCCACAACATACATTTAATACAACAAATTCATACATGCATACATTTGATTCTCAATTCAGTGACTGTTGCAGGTCTCATAGCGTAGACTTTGTCTTTTAGGGATCCCCATTAAAAACAGTCTAGTGGTGTGAGGTCTGGAGAACGCAGAGATAGGGACCTAACGATTACCGGTATAACGATAAACCGCAGTAAAATTCCTGAGACCCTGAATGTCTCTTTCATTGTAAAAAGTCAGTATCGGTTAAAAAAAACTAGATCAGAAGCAAAAAAATCAGATCAGGACATCACTAATATATAATAGGCCTACTAATTACAATAAGAAGCTGCACACACTGTGCCGCTGCACAATTTGTACCCCAGATTTTTTAGCCCCTAGGAGTTATGCACATGCTCCAAACCGTCAGGCATGTACAACTGCATTCTTTTCTGTGTAAACATCCAGCAGTGACACCCCCCCCCCCCTTCACAAACTTCCCAAACCTCATAAGACAGACAAGACAGAAATATCTGTGTTGGATGTTTTAGTTTTTCAGTGATTTTATGTCACATCCTTCTGAAAGCTTCTCAAACTGAGTTGAACTCACATGATACGCTTTAAGTGCTTGGAGTACAGGCAGAAACGTCTACACACACAGGACGTGGAATTCAACCAGAAATGTTCATACAATACTGAAAAACACTAACAACATGCCTTCCAAGTGTGATGTCTGGTAAAGAAAGTTGGACACATTGTTCTGCGTGTTCCTACAGAGGTGGATTACAAAGACAAAGCACTGTGGGAGGAAAATGGAACAGGATTTCAGCACTGCGAGGACAGGAAGCAGGACACCCCATCTACAGCCTAGTACGACCAGCCCTCATGTTTTTATGGGAACACACAAATGAATCACAATGCTTGTCTGAAGCAATGATTTTATTCTCACAAAATGTTTTGAAGAATGCCTGATTTTTTCCCCCCAAAACAGTCCTGACGCTCCCAACAAACTATGTACAAGGAGGCAATGATCCTGAAAAATGTTTTCAAGGCTGCAGGCGGTCACAATACTCATAGAAGACCCAAGGGTGAAATCAATCCTGTTGAAGCTGATGCACCATCAACATAAAGGGACATGGATGTTTTTAACCCATAAACACCCAGTGTGGCTTTTGTGGAGGTTACCAAATCTCAAATTCTCTATTTTTATCCTTTTTTAAGTGATTTATCACAATTTATTCTCGTATTATCCTCTGTATTTTGCATTTTTATATAAAAATCAGATATATTCCTATATTTAATTTATTGATTATGCAGATGTTCATAAATGCTCAGATTAAAGTTGATGGTTATTATATCAGAAAAAGATAAAAATGAAGAAAAAGTGACTTTTTCAGTAAAATTTATCATAAAACAGTGGCCGAGCCAGAAAAAATGGAAGGGGGGGGGGCACCATATATTGGTACACCTTTATTTACGAGGCCATACTTGGACTGCTGCCTTTCTATATCTGTAGTTTAATCACAAGTAGAAGTGTTGATTCTTATTGTCTACAATCAAATGAGCATTTGTTCCTCTTTGTGCCGTTCGCCCATACAGAGCTGGGTAAAAGGCATTTATCTACTCTGCTCCTTGCACAAATGCTGCTAAAAGACTGGAAACTGAATGAAATTAATCTCTTTGAATGCTTTTAAATCCAAACTCAAAGTGCTACAGACTAACTCAATGACTTGCATTTGTTTTTCATAATTTGACTTGTCCTGTAAATGATTGTGTGTTGTGTTTCATGCTGTCTCTTGGCCAGGACTCCATTGGAAAAGAGGTTCTTAATCTCAATGGGATCTGTTTTTCCAGGTTAAATAAAACAAATAAAGTACATGTACATATGTGATATCCTTGTCTGAACTGTCATATTCCTGCTTGCTTTGTTTACTAAACATATTGTGCATTACGGTCATATTTCAGAATCAGAATCAGCTTTACTGGCCAAGTATGTGAACACATACTAGGAATTTGGCTTCAGTTTTTACAGTGCTCACACATACAGTTCCAACATGAGCCCAGAACAACATGTGGACCGAGACACAATACAGACAAACAGTCCACTGGAGACACAGACAACAATGGGTTCAGATCTACAGTGGATTTACAATGGAATATGTACACAGTGTAAATTAGAGATTTTATACAGTGAGTGGACCTGTGGATCTGGTCTATTAAAAATATATGTATATGTTTATATTATTTACAGTGGGTTTTACATTGTAATATGTACAGAAAGTGCAAATGTTCGTATTTATACAGTGAGTGGATACGTCCAGGAATACAGTCTGTAAATAAATTATATATATATATATATATATATTTATATTATTGTAGTGCAAATACAGTTTGTTACATAGTGCACATTAGTCAGTTTTATAAAGAGTTTGTGAGTTGGTGAATTGGAGTCAGGGGGGTATTGACACTGGAAGGGTCATGAAGTGTTAAGTGTTCATTACAATAAAAAATACACTTTAATGATAATTAACCCTGAAGCTTAGATGTAAAAGTCACATCCTGAAAAGTAGCAAGACAGTCAGAGAGAAAATAGGTCGACCAATGAAGATGTAGCTCAATAGGTAACACTTTGGACTGCAACGTAGAAGACCAGGGTTTAATACCTGCATTTTTTTCTGCAGATTCTCAAATGGGGGGGGGGGGGGGGGTGCTGAGAGCACCAGTAGGTAAATCTGCCATTGTAAAACAACTGCATAATTCTTTACATGTATTGATAGGATTAGTGGATCAGCAGATATTAAACAGTATATTTCAGTAGATGATTTTGTTGGCAGGTGGATGTTTGGGTCTTTATGGGTTAAACAGAGGTAGAAACAGTCATCCTTGTGACTTCATTGCATTTACTTGATATCTTCTTTGTAATCAGAGGCTAGTGCACTGATAAACCCTCAGATTCAAATGGGTGATATTAAGGCAGATATTCAGTGGCTTTGTTCGGCGGTTTGTAGCTCCTCCTGCTTGAAATTCACACTGTTTAACACAGTCACAATCTGGACACTGTGGAGCAACTCCACTGAGGCTTCTGGGAACTGAGTGCTTTTCTTGAGGGTACAATGGAAGATAAAAGCCTCATTTCTTCTTCTACCTATCACAAATCTCTCTGGGGGTTTGTAGTGACAGGCTAATGGTCACAAGCCCACATCAGAACCTGCAGCCTGTGAAACCACCGCTGTGAATGGGAACTTACATCCCAAAATTAATGAAGTGTACCCTCTGTTTTCAGGATTTCTGATAGAGATGTCACATTGCTATCAGTAAATAATAACACCCTTGTTTAAAATGCCAAACATCAGGAACCAGTAATGAGCCAATTACACCCCTCCTTCTGATCATTCTTGATGACGAGATGAAATGTCATCCTCTGGGATTTTAATTGCCTTCCTCCTCTTGCGTCTTTACTCTTTAATCCCTTTTCACCAGTGGCAATGATACATAAAGTCTTATGCTTATCAGGAAGTGAATACTGTCAGTCTAAACCATGTAGGCCTATCCATCATCCATCACTTCCTAGTCTGGATGTCATTTGGTGCAAAGGAAAATCAAGTTCATTTGGATCCATGCAGACAACTGATTATAATACAGACCAAAACATGCTCTCCTCATCAGCATATCTTCTCATTGGGCATCACAGATTGTTCAATAAACATCGGCAATTGATCTCATTACCAGCACAAATGAACATCAATAATAAAAAAACAAGAGTGGGTTATATGATTGATTCATTCCTTAAAATCTATTCAAACATGAAAATGCTAAAGATCTAATTGCCTTCACCACTCTTCTAGCTCGTACACTAATACGACTGAAATGGAAAGAGAAACAACCTCCAACATTTAAATCTTGGTTTCTGGATCTTTTACATCATTTAACATTGGAAAAAAATCAGATGTTCTATAAGAGGATGTGCCGATAAGTTTTTCAGTACCTGGAACCTGTTCTGAATCACATAAAAGAGGTGGATCCCTCACTTATTTCAGAGTAGTCTGATTAATACGACTGTGACTAATAGCTGTGTTCCTTATTTATTTATTTATTTATTATTGTCAATTATTTATTTATTTATTTATTTTTGGTGCAACAGGGTGGGAATGTTCATGGGTTTGGGTTAAAAACAAAACAAAACAAAAAACAATGACTGTTTTATGCTTTTCTGTGACTAGATATGTAATAAAAACACTTGGAACCAGAAAACATGAACAGTGCCATTTAATAACCCAATAACTCCTTTAACCTACATGACTACATGTTTGGTTTTTCAGACTCTTACGCCACGTTTCCACAACGTGGAACTCCACTCCACTCCACTCTGGTACCAGGTCCTATTCCAGACCCTTTCCACTCTGGTACCAGGTCCTATTCCAGACCCTTTCCACTCTGGTACCAGGTCCTATTCCAGACCCTGTCCACTCTGGTACCAGGTCCTATTCCAGACCAGGTCCACTCTGGTACCAGGTCCTATTCCAGACCCTGTCCACTCTGGTACCAGGTCCTATTCCAGACCCTTTCCACTCTGGTACCAGGTCCTATTCCAGACCCTTTCCACTCTGGTACCAGGTCCTATTCCAGACCCTTTCCACTCTGGTACCAGGTCCTATTCCAGACCCTTTCCATTCCAGATCCTCCCTCTTTCCAGTCCCTGGTCGTCATAGCGATGCGGTGCGTTCCTTCTGTGTGCTCTGCTCACAGTTGCTGATAAACTCACTGGTTGCCTGTTGTCTGGTCAAACTCCTGCTGAATGTTTGCGTCTGAACCTCCTGGACAAACCATGGTGTAGTTTTACAGACTGTCATCATGTGGATTCACCTACTGACAGATTTACTGGAAAAGGGCGGGGCACACACACCACTGACCAATCAGAGCTCTGCAGTGTTTACACAGTGTCACCTTTAGGATCTGGTCCCCAGTCCTGGAACCTCAGCGGAGGAGAGACCAAAAAACTAGTACCAGGTACCTGATTCCAAAAAACTAGTACCAGGTACCAGATTCCAAAAAACTAGTACCAGGTACCAGATTCCAAAAAACTAGTACCAGGTACCAGATTCCAGGTCCTTTTCCGTAATGGAAACGCAAAAAGACTGAGTTGAGTCGAGCCGGTACCATGTAGTGGAAACGTGGCATTGTGCAGCTCCTAACAGTGCTTTGGAATAGCGCCCCTACAGGCAGCATGTTAAAATGGGGTCACGGGTCAAAAAAGGTAGGGAACCACTGGTGTAGACCTTAAAACAACTTTGCTAAAGTTGGGGAAAATGGCAGTAAAAGTTCAAGTAAGCACAGTCTGTTACATAATGTTTCTTTTCAGTCAGGTCCACAGGTTTGTAATCCCACCCTCAACTCAAACCTCCTTTAGACCAGGGACTCCCAGAGTGGTGGTCCTCTGGGGGGTCGCAGGACGCCAATGGGGGACACGATAGGATTTTCAGAAACCTCTTGATGTGATGACTGAGGTGATTCTGACAGATTAAGCGCAGTATTATTGCACTTTTACTTTGAAGGGGGGGATTTGCTCTGGGTTTCTAAAAGCGAAGGAAATGCTTTTACTTTACATAAGCACAGATTCATTATTGACGCATGAAGAACAGCTCAACAGCAACAAACAGAGAAGGCATTGTTCAGCCTACAGGTTTGACTAATGGTGGAACATGAATAAAAAATACACATAAAAAGGCCAATAAACGTTATAAAACAGACACATTAACCTAAATAAGCATCAACACAAAACCCCCCTTGAACCCTTGCACATAAAACAGAACAGAGTAAAAAAGGCAAGTACCCACAATGCAAGGCGGCAAATATGCCACAGTATCATTGGGTGAGTCCTGTGCACACCTTTTTTTTTTTTTTTTTTAAATGTCTCAGTCACTTCGGGGATAGCGGGGGTCACCAGTCTCTGGCACTGTTACACTGGGGGCCGCAAGTTTAAAAGTTTGGGAAGCCCTGGTCTAGACAGGACTGAACAGATGACATCCACCTGACCTCTGTCTGTTCACAAAGGAGTGTTTCCCAAAAACCTCTCCAGTTCAAAACCCAAAAGACAATTGTAGCTCTTGGTTTAAACCCAACCTACAAAACCACATAATGAACGTCCTTTAAATCTACAGTAGTTAATGATTTTTGGATCCTAATTTACCTGAAAAATGAGTTGGTAGAAGAATGTTGGCAGATCAAGCACAGCTACTGTAAAACCAACAGATGATCAAACACTAGTTACAAACTAAAGCCAAAGCTCATGTTCACAAACACAACTGATTTACTTTTCCACCCTCAAAACTAACTGTTTTTTTAAATCTTGTTTCAATATTTTAAGATCTATCCAATTTACTCAATATTATGCTCTCTTTTTTGACTAACTATCCACTTAATGTAAAAGTCTAAATTCATCAAGTCCTCCTTGTGTTTTCCTTTTGACATCATGCATGTGATTAAGAGTGACGGAATGACAGAAGTCCCAGCCAGTGTTTGTTCTGGTTGAATTTAATCATATTTTCAGATCTAGTTTTGCAAAAGAGATGAAGCCCTGCAAACACAGAATATGAGGGGAAAAGAAGAATGTGTAAAAAAACAAAAACACTCTTGTTTTCATCAGAAAAAAAAGATGCCATATCATACCTTTGTTTAACAGTCGGAACCCAATAAAACCAGATCTACAACCCATTTGGGATCCAGACCCGGAGTTTGGGAAACCCAGGTTTAAAGGGTTAATTAACTGTGACTAGTAGCAAACAGCAAAGATGCAAATTGAAACGAACACCTCCTTCTCCCCTACAAAGGTCCCTGAAAGACTCAAAAGACCCTCAGATTCTAAATTTGATAAATCCATCCAGAGAGTTTTAGTTGAGGTGATACTACACTCAAACAGCAGGTGGCGATAATGGACCAAATATTGTGAGACACTAAAGAAATACAGCAGAATCCATGCAGACAAGACAAGACAAGACAAGACAAGACAAGACAAGACAAGATAAGATAAGATAAGATAAGATAAGATAAGATAAGATAAGATAAGATAAGATAAGATAAGATAAGATAAGATAAGATAAGATAAGACAAGACTCTGACTGTCCACATGTCGAAGTGTCCTTGGGCAAGACACTGAACCCTAAACCGCTCCCAGCAGGGCCTGGCAGCGCCCACTGGTGTATGAGTGTGTGTGTGAATTAGGGCTGAACGATATGGACAAAACTTCATATCTCGATATTCGTGCCAGATATCTCGATATCGATACGATACGATATGACTACGACTACGGGTTCAGTGAAAACCAAGCATTTTTCAGAAAAATACAAACAGACTCTGTCTCCTTCACTCCCGCCCTCATATGTTTGTCATTGGTTGGCTTCAGCTGTCGATCCGCAGCAAGAATGAAATAAGGTTTGTGGTTGGCTGGCCTTAGTGGTGCATTCAAGGGCAATCGTAAAAATGAAATTTGTTGTGACTTCCAGAGCTGTACATGCAGGGCAAGCGCTGGGGGAATTTTTATCGTTTACATCGTTGCTTTTTCGATATTAATATCTTGAACGTTCGTATCTAGATATAGATATGATAACGATATATCTTTCAGCCCTAGTTTGAATGTGATGGTTTGTAAAGCCCTTTGGCATCATGAAGGTGTATAAGTGCAGTCCATTGAACAGTTAGCAGCAGCAAAAACACAACAAGCAAGTGCAGAGAAAACACAGGTGGGAAAAACCACAAATGAGTGAAAAATGAAAATATAAAGAGAAAAATACAAAATTTGGTATTTATATAATTTCAGAATCGAAAATTAAATATTATCTACCGAGCTAATGAAAACATTCTAATCTTTGGGAAACTGTCCATTTGCGATAACATGAGTATAAATATTACATCCATTTGTTCAGTTCAATCCTCAGCTCATTTACACTGAATGTTAATGTGCACACCTATAGACCAAGTGTTGTGTCCATCCTCTATGTTCATTACATGTGTAGTTCTGTCCATCCTCTATGTTCATTATTACATGTGTATTTCTGTCCATCCTCTATGTTCATTACATGTGTAGTTCTGTCCATCCTCTATGTTCATTACATGTGTAGTTCTGTCCGTCCTCTATGTTCATTACATGTGTAGTTCTGTCCGTCCTCTATGTTCATTATTACATGTGTATTTCTGTCCATCCTCTGGGAGTTTGCAGATGCAAACCCAAAAGGAGGAAATGGAGCAGTACCACTGGAAATCGGGGGGGCAGTATATTGAGATTTGAAGACAATTTCCAGACATGGTGGAACTTTTCGAAAACCGACTGCGAGTTAGTAAAAAACTACAGACATATTTACGAAAACTAACATTCTCAGTATCAACATTAGTAATACCCTTTTTGTCATCACCATGTTTGCAGTTACTGACTTCCTTCTTCTCTCAAAAAAGCCTCGACTCTTCTTCTTGGTATTTGGCCAGTTTGTTAATTGAAAGTGGCGCCCTCTGGTGGACTGCAAACAAAAGCTCAGTCCAATGTAATGGACACAGAAGTAAAAAGGCAGTGATGCTTGATTTATGCTGTTTATGTGCATAAAGTGAGCAGAAACAGGCTGTGGAGCTTACACAATGAACCTTTAACCCTTTCATGCATGAATTATCAGAACCTTAGTCAATATTTTTGTCTTGAGTGTTTTTATTCCTCTTTAGGCATGAAAAAAAACAATGCAAATGAATTTTTTTTTTTTTTTATGAACCTATTTTTCATGGAGTTACAAAAATGTCCACTCAGCTGGACACCATGTGTTTAATTTTTGAAGCAAAAAAACATGTATTTAAAACTCATCATCAGAAAGTGATATACTGTGTGAAAACTATGAAATAAAAACATGTTTAATGCAGCTAATCTGATGTTTTCTCACATGTTATCCTACTCTAATATTAGTTCTTACTCATTTGGTGGAGATAATATCCTCGTTAGACCCAGGAATTTGACAGTTTTTGCTTTTTTACATTAAAAAATTGTCTTGTTTGGAAACTGCATAATGCAACAGTTTTTTCAGATGCATTTTAAAAATAATTTTTATTTATTGATTTTTTTTTTTTTAATGGAATGTCCTTTGTAATGGACAGCATTCTTTAAGTGAAACTGTCAAACTTTTGTCCCCTGCAGAGGACACAATGCATTAGTGGGTCTGAGGAGGAGATGCAAAAAAAAAAAAAAAAAAAAAACTTTTTGTTTCAGAAAACTGATAAATACAGTCTAATAACAATTAGCAGTTGATTTCCAGTCAAACATGTCAGTGCAGATCAGGTTTATCATGAGCAGCACAGTCACAGTACTGGTCTGAATGTCAGTGTATTATTATGGGATGGTGCATTAGTGTCCACCGTGTTGGCTGATCTGGAACTGAAACAACAAAAGCCATGAATATACAAGAGAACAGCTGGAGAAGAACTGACCACTGGAGTGACCACTGTGCATGAAAGGGTTAAACCTGAAGGTTTAGGGCTGAACACTAGACGGCGCTATAGCAACAGGAGGAAACTAATAATGGATTATTATAAGGTTTTCAAGTGGAGTGATGACCATATCAGAATCATAATTAATATGCTCTGAAGTATATTTAGGAGAGAGAGAGAGAGAGAGACAGAGAGAGGGAGGGAGAGAGAGACAGAGAGAGCGCATAGCTCAGACCTGTTGACCCAGAGCCATAGAATGAAAAATAGGATTTCATTATGTGCTGTGCTTGGTCGGAGCTGCCTGTGCAGACGGTGCCTTTCATTTATTCAGATTCATTTGTTCAGATGAACTGCGCCTCTCCACTGAGGCTGCATAAGCCTACAACAGTCACGTGACACGCACTCCATACCCTACACAATCTATACAGCGCACAGTTCAGAACGTGATGAAGAAGCTGACATTGGCTGTTTGTGCTGTATCTGGAGAACACTTGTCCAGCCTGTCCTTTCAGAGTCCTCAGACCCCTGTGCCCATGTGTGAAACACTGCTCCACTAATGATCCAAGAGTGGACTGAAGTGCGGATCCACCAGCTCATACAGCCAGCCGCCTCTGCATTACGCACCCTTATTTCTTATTGTTTCTACAGGAGGTGGGCTTCGCACTCATCAGCTGATCCTATGGAACGGCCGTGGGTTGAATGAAGGCATGTTGTAGAGGACACACAGGCATGTTCAACAGGAAAGTGGAGGAAACACAGGTGGCATCCTCTTACCTTTGCCGACATCAAAGAAGGAGAACGTCTACAGTTGTTCTGGAGAAGAACAAGAAGAAAGTCTGGATATCCGTAAATATAGATCTACTTTGAAAATTCTCCGGAACTCCAGAGCCTCAAATGCCGGAGAGCTTTAATATCCGAGCGAACCCCCCCTCAAGCCCACAGCCACCATCCGAACATTCCTGCGTTCAGCCGTCCTCCTCCTGAACACTTCTCACACAAACCGGTGCGAAAGCAGTTCACAGATAGAGGGAGAAAGAGGGAGGAGGAGGAGGAGGAGGAGAAAGAGGAGGAGGAGGAGGGGTGGGGGGGCGCGCAAGATGATCAATGGAACACCTGCGCGCACCAAAAACCGGCTCCGACCGCGCGCCTTGGGAATCCACGTGCCTCCACTAGCCCTTTCCCGTTCCGCGTGTGTTTTAACTCTGCTGTGGTCCACAAGTGGGGCTCGGGTTCGGATCAGACGCCCGGGAAGCGTCTCCAAACAGCCGCTCGCTTTGGAGTGACGTCTCCATCCGCGCCGCCGGGTGTTGCTGTGGTGCGCCCCGGAGCCCCGCGCACGGTCCAGGCTGTGCGGTGCGCAGGTCTATGCGGCTGCACCACGGGGATGTCAGAGGGACCGCTGATCCAAGGGGGTACACAGGAGTCTCCTGGCACGCCCTTGCGCTGGGTCGCTCCTTCCACTCCCCCCACCCCCCAGTGCGCCCCTGTCTGCTGGATCTCAGATCAGCTGAAGGGGATCGCCCATCTACATGCTCCAGAGCCGGCGTGCGTGTGCGCAGCTGTTCTCCAAAACCTCACTTATTGGTCAAAAAAACCAAAAACACTTCCACCGTAAAGAAAAGACGCAACAGATAAAGCCAGGCGCACACCTGCCTGTTGCGGCTGCGTACTTTTGTCGTGCGTTTTTTTTGCCAGAGGGTTGTTCCAAGTTTCCCCGTTCGCCGGTGGAGTCTTTACGCAGGAAACATGGACGGACTCAGCGGTGGATTTTATTTTATTTCATTTCATTTCATTTCATTTCATTGGTCCTTCTCCACAGACTGATGTGTTTATTTTGTGAGGAAGCATGTCGGCTTCATAAAAACAGATAGCCTCATAAAACTGCAGTGACTACACTTCCATTTGATCCTCTGTGTCACATACAAGTGGGAGGAAAAAAAAAAAAAGGCCTTTGAGGGTGAATATTTAAGAGGGAGGTGTGCGCAAGAGAGAGAGAGAGAGAGAGAGAGAGAGAGAGAGAGAGAGAGAGAGAGAGAGAGAGAGAGAGAGAGAGAGGGAGGAACGAGAATCAATGACAAGCAGAATGGTATGAGCATGAGCGGATACTGGAGGATGTGAGGATGTGAGGATACAGAGCTGGAAACGAGCGGAAGACTGGAGCAGAAAAGTGACGGACCCACGGCCAGCAGATCCGCTTCACTTCATGTGTATTCAGGGTTTTTACAGCTTAGATGGAAACACAAGTCAGCTGGAAAGACTTCAGACCCTTAACAATTCTGTCCGAGGCAAGAGTTGAGCCTGTGCCCCTTCAGTCTCCTCCACTTCCACTAGCACTCATGTCCATCCACTCCAGATCTGCACGGATGGGAAACACAAACCCCTTCAAACACAAATATGACCATCACAGTCCCAGTACCACTGTGGTGGTGGTGGTTCCCAAATGACTGATTTCATTTCTCACCATTTGTCACCATTTATTATAAAATAATCCTCTGTATTTTGCATTTTTCCACTGAAAATCAGGTATTTTCCAGTATTTTAAGTACTCATCACATACAGTCATGGAAAACAATTCTTCGCCCACCCCTTGTTTTCTTCAGTTTCTGTTCATCTTAATGCCTGGTCCAACTACAGGTCCATTTGTTCAGACAAATACAATGAGAACAATAAAAATAGCTGATAGCAGTTTAATTTCACAGCTGATATCTATCCATTTAACATGTTTTCTGGATAATGGCATCAGTATCTGTGTCATTGTTCTGACAAAAACAGTGCTTTTATCCATTCCATGTTTTCTTTTCTGTCTGTTTTAGTCACATGACACACAGGAGTTAGGACTGGACTGCAGAACCATTGTTTTGGAAGACTTTTGATGGTCTAATCATTTTTTCTGCAACTGTAGATGTTCATAAAATCTCAGATTAAACTTGAGGGTTACTATACAAAAAAACAGAAAGCTGCAGAAAAAGTGTCTTTTTCAGTCCAATCTGTCATGAACTGAACATAAGCCCAGTGTGTCCATCCACTGTCACTGATCCAACTCCATGGGTTTGACTGGAGAATCAATGTTGTAGAAGATGACGGTGTTTCCATGGTAACTACCGAGCCTCTGAACATCCAAATGGGTCATATCTGATGACCATGAAAAGATGAAGAACTGTATTTGACACTAATTATTCACATGTATTGACAGGATTAGTGGATCAGCAGCAGATGGTTTTGGTCACTGGTGGATGTTTGAGTTTTTAAGGGTTAAAGAAACAAGTGACTGATGCGACCTTTCTGCTCATGTAAAATGCAAAGTTAGGGGAGTAAGTCCAATCTCTCTAAAAAAAAAAAAATAAAGATGAGATAATACAGCACCAGCTGGGCATTTGTAGTAAATCAGTGGCAGGTAAAACACTTCTGAGCTGGAGTTCAGGTCGGTGCCGTTTGTTGTCAGTTTGACACCAAAGCAGACGAATCAGGGTCATTTTATGAACTTTAACCCTTTCATGCATGAATTATCAGAACCTTAGTCAATATTTTTTTCTTGAGTGTTTTTATTCCTCTTTAGGCATGAAAAAAAAAACAATGCAAATGAATTTCTCTTTATGAACCTATTTTTCGTGGAGTTACAAAAATGTCCACTCAGCTGGACACCATGTGTTTAAGTTTTGAAGCAAAAAAACATGTATTTAAAACTCATCATTAGAAAGTGATAAACTGAGTGAAAACTATGAAATAAAAACATGTTTAATGCAGCTAATCTGATGTTTTCTCACATTTTCTCATACTCTAATATTAGTTCTTACTCATTTTGTGGCGATAATATCCTCGTCAGACCCAGGAATTTGACAGTTTTAGCTTTTTTACATTAAAAAATTGTCTTGTTTGGAAACTGCATAATGCAACAGTTTTTTCAGATGCATTCTTAAAATAATTATTTATTGATTGATTTTTTTTTAATGGAATATCCTTTGTAATGCACAGCATTTTAGTGAAACTGTCAAACTTTTGTCCCCTACAGAGGACACAATGCATTAGTGGGTCTGAGGAGGAGATGCAAAAAAAAAAACAAAAAAAACAAACAACTTTTTGATTCAGAAAACTGTTAATTACAGTCTAATAACAATTAGCAACTGATTTCCACTCAAACATATCAGTGCAGATCAGGTTTATCTAGAACAGTACAGTTACAGTAATGGTCTGAATGTCAGTGTATTATTATGGGATGGTGCATCAGTGTCCACTGTGTTGGCTGATCTGGAACTGAAACAACCAAAACCATGAATATACAAGAGAACAGCTGGAGAAGAACTGACCACTGGAGTGACCACTGGAGTGACCACTGTGCATGAAAGGGTTAATCTGGGATTTTTTAAATGATCATAAAATGCTTAGAGATGAGCATGAAAAGTGACATCAAGAGAGTATTTGTAAATCATTTGTGCTAAAGCTAACTAAAGCTGCATTGCTGGATATCAGACAACATTTGTTGTTATTTCCAGAATATTTTAATTCAAGGGGTCTCTGAGGAAATAAAAAATATATCCCCTTCTGTGGACTATTTACCACAGGACGCAGACATTGCCTTAGATATTCTTAGATGACAGAGCTAAAAAAAAAAAGTGTATTAGTGCTACAGTACGCTGCTCCAGTGGGTCAGACCAGTAAAATACTATCATAATAACCTATAAATAATGACAACTCCATATTTTTGTCTTTGTTTTAGTGCAAGAAAAGTAAAATTACACAAAATTGTTTACATTTACAAACTATCATTTCACAAAAATGTGAATAACCTGAACAAATATGAGCAATAAGTGTAATTTTACCAATATTCTGCCTGTTACTAAATGTTTTCTGTATTTTAGATCCACTGTGATCTGTACGTTGTAACACACACACACACACACACACACACGTAAATGATAAACTGAGGGATAATACTGTTAAAATTGCACCTATTTTTCTGAAGACATTTCAGGTTGTTCATGTCAACATTTTCATTATGTAATTGTACTTTTTTCACTCTTATTATTCTACTGGTCCAGCCCTGTTGACATTATATTGAGCTGTATGTGAACCCTGCACAAAGTGAGTGTGACACCCCTGATTTAAACAAAGAAAAACCTGATTTTTATACGATCGAGGTCAGATCTGTGAAGTGGAGCTCGTCTGCGACATCTTCTGAATTTACCTCAGTTCGTAACAGTGAATAAATGTCAGCCGCTCCATTGTTCTGGTACTGTCTAATTCTGTTGGGCTACATGACCATATTGATTTCCAGCAGAAGCTGGAGTCCTTGGGCGCTCGACTCTGAAGGTTAAAATAAAAGTCCACACGAGCACAAATCACTTTGTCCCACAAAACCGCTTTATAGAAACTCTTCCATCCACATGAGCTGCAGAAGCACACCCATAATTCCTGCTGCTGCCTTTAAAGCAAATATTTGCACCCGCTACAGTGTGTTGAGAAAAGACTATCAGCAAAAGCAGCAGAAATAGCCTCAAATCCAATTAATAATGGAAAACAAAAGTTGCGGTGGCTGAGATTGTTGCCTATAGACGTCTTTGAATCTTCTCTGGTGTGTATTCCATCTAAAAGCGATGAAGGGCAGCGAGTTTCAATAAGAACAGACGTCCAAACATATCTTAGTGCGAAGCCAGTAAAGTACATGACACATCTGGGGCTTCTGCCAGGGACCTGACTGCTGGTGTATCTGTGTTTGCCAAAAAGGGGCTGAGTGAAGAGAGATGGAATACTTATTGTAACTCTGTACACTTCTATAAACAGACTGTGACACAGAAAAATGGAAATGTTGTCACTCACCAAATGATGAAATGAAATAATGAAATGGACTAGAGGTTAATAGTTTGATCTTCATGAATAAAATGGGAAGGTCACTGTTTTTGTTGACAGTCCATATGGTTGAATAATTACTATTCCATTTTATTGTTCCTTGTGTATTGTGTATTTCTTATATATACACACTGTAAAAAAAAAATCTGTAATTTAACAGAATTTTTACCGTTTATTTTACTGATTTTTCCTGTATTTTTAAGATAAAGGAAAATATCAATGAAATGACAAAAACAGACTGATTTTACACGTCTAATGTAAAATAACATGAAAAAAACTGTAACTGAATAACCAAAAAATTTCATTTTTTTAAAGAAATGTTTTATTTTTTCACAGAAAAATACAGCTAAAATACATTTGCAAATGTATCGTAATTTCACAAATATTTCTTTTCTATTCATGAGATTAAACTGTTAATTTAAAGTTTAATACTGTACAAAAATAATAAAACAAGATAAAATTACTGACAGTTAACGGTAACAGAAGTATTAGTTCTGTCAGTTGAACCAGACTTGTTTGTTAATTGACAAATATCTTGTGTAATTACAGGAGGTTTCACAACAAAACTGTTGAATAAATGTATTTTTGTGAATGTATAACATGTATAAGCACTGATAAACTGTCCAAATACAGTTTTTATCAGTGGATTGGACAACTGAGTCTCACTGAAAATTATTTATACATATATATATATATATATATATATATATATATATATATATATATATATATATACTTATAGGGAATTGGATTGTTTTAATACATGGAAATATTCTCTATTAAACATTAAAAAGTAAAAAAAAAAAAAAAATGCAAAATCTATATATATATAATTTATTGCATAAATAACACACAGATGTTTAACGAACCTTTTCACAGACTTTAAAAGTGAATATTGGTTCCAAATATTAGGTATAGAAAATTAAAACGGTGATAAATTCAAACTCTACTCAAATATTTGACATAGAAGCAGATCTTTACATAGGGTTTTTTTTCCCCTAAAAGTGCGGTAATCAAACACAGTTATCATGAGAATTAGAATTTAAACGCTAATACTAACCGTCTGTGATTTCACCGCCGTTTATCGTTATACTGGTACTGGTTCCATCCCTATATGAGGGTAACGAAATGTGGTCGTTAATAGGTTATGAAACCAACAAAGTGAATGTTGGAGCAGGACTTTTCCACAGTACTGTCTTAAAGCTCTGTTTTTTGTTCTTGTTAAAGCAGAAGTGGGTTTCTTATGTGTTAAAAACAGATTGGATGGCCTCAGATTTGCTCCACTTTCTGCTCCGGTGTCAAGCAAAGCGTGACGACACCAACTCAGGTGATGAAACTCCAGCACAATATCAGCCCATAAACTATCTGTCCCTTCCTTTATCTGGCGCAGCAGTACACCAAAAACACACAAATGCACAGCGCAGGTGACACGGCGGTTTATCAAAATCTTATTGGATTTCACCTTGTCCCCTGCCGTTGCATACAGAACAAGGAAGGTCAAGAGGCTCTGACGCCGCTGAGCAATCCCACCCGGGAGGCCAACGGAATCCTTATGCAACTCGATCACGTTCCCGCTGTCCGTTCAGTGCACACTTGTCTCTTTCCACATCAGATCCTCATACATACCAGTGATGGGCCACAGGGAATTGGCCAAGGTACCACACAGAAATATGGCAAGCACCGTAACACGCTAGAACACACCCCGATTGATTTTCAGTCCAAGCGTTCTGCACACACGCCTGTTTAAGGCAAACGAACAAGGACAACAACAGTAGAATGAGTTTAAAACCATCAGTGACGCTGCATGTGTGGGTCTCACTGCACCGAGGTTATTATCGTTAACGAAAACTAACGAAATGACCAAAACTAGAATTGAAAAAATATTTTTGTTAAGTAAAATAAATAAAAACTGGAATTAAAAGAAAAAACCGATAACTGAAACTGTATTGTGTGTTTACAAAACTAAAACATCTAAAAATGAAGAACAAAATTCCCTTCGTTTTCATCTTTGTCAATGTTGGATTGATACAAAATCAATTCATTTCGCTCTAGCAATTTTAGCCGGTGGCACCACATTATATTTAACGGTCCGTCACTTGTCATCACTTGTGGTTTATGTGAGCTGATGGTTTAGTTGTTATGTACACTTTGCATTAAAGTAAGGTAAGGTAAGATAAGAAGTTAATTTAAGATAAGAGAATTTAGGATAAGTTAATTCAAGATAAGATGAGCTAAGTTAATTTAAGATAAGACAAGACAAAACAAGACAAGTCAAGATAAAGAGAATTTAAGTTAATTTAAGATAAGATAAGAAAAGTTAATGTAAGATAAGTTCATTTAAGTTAACATAATTTGTAATACTTTTAGATAATTTAAGAGAAGAGAATTTAGGATAAGTTAAGTTACGGTAAGGTAAGATAAGATAATTTTAGATCATTTAAGATAAGAGAATTTAATTTACGTTAATTTAAGTTAAGTTAAGATAATTTTAGATAATATAAGGAATAAGAAAATTTAAGATAAGAGAATTTAAGATAAGTTAAGTTATGTTACGGCCAAGGTACCACACAGAAATATGGCAAGCGGCATAACACACTAGAACACACCCCGATTGATTTTCAGTCCAAGCGTTCTGCACACATGCCTGTTTAAGGCAAACGAACAAGGACAACAACAGTAGAATGAGTTTAAAACCATCAGTGACGCTGCATGTGTGGGTCTCACTGCTGTAGAAACATACCAGCGGTCCAAAAAGAGGGCTGAGAAGCTAAAAATAAAGAGTTAATAAAGCAAAAAAGTAACATGAAGTCTAGTATCCAGTTTGTCCGCTGTGAGGATTAATCAGTCGTCCTATTGAACTTTGTTCGATGTAAACTAACCACAAAGGTATAGAAACACTGTATATGGACTAGACAGTATGGAAGCTGCACAGTGTATGTATGCACACGTCTATAAATGTAGAGTCAGTGTCAGAAATGATCCATACCAGGGCCAAGTATCACATAGAAACTTATCTGCAATTTCAGATTTGTTTCCTTAGACTTTGTGGAGGATTTATGCAAGCTGATGTTTTAGTTGTTATGTGTACTTTGTATTAAGGTAGGGTAAGGGTAAGGGTAAGGGTAAAGATAAGATAAGATAAGATAAGATAAGATAAGATAAGATAAGATAATTTAGGATAAGTTAATTAATGATAAGATGAGATAAGTTAATATAAGATAAGACAAAACAAGACAAGATAAGAGAATTTAGAATCAGTTAATTTAAGATGAGATAAGTTAATTTAAGATAAGTCCATTTCAGTTAACATAATTTATAATACTTTTAGTTAATTTAAGATAAGAGAATTTAGGATAAGTAAACTTATCTTAAATTAACTTAAGATAAGATAATTTTAGATCATTTAAGGTAAGAGAACTTAGGATAAGAGAATTTAATTTACATTAATTTAAGTTAATTCGAGTTAAGATAATTTTAGATAATATAAGGAATAAGAGAATTTAAGATAAGAGAATTTAGGATAAGTTAAGTTACGTTACGTTAAGATAAGATCTTATTCATCCCATCATGGTGAAATTATACAGTTGACAACAGCAAACACACAAATGAAGTTCAGGAAAAAGAGAAAACAGAAAATATACACCTGTAAAACAACAAATATAAACAGAAAAAAGGAAAATCTGCTTTTTATACATATTCAGATTTAAATACTATATAGGCAATATTTAAATATTATATAGGTTACATATTTACAATATACATTTGCACATGGTGTAGAATGGGGGGGGGTTACTTTAAACTCTGACAGCAGTCATTTTATATGAGGGTTTTTTTTTATGTTAGCAGAACCAATAAGTCTTTTAGTCTGCACTGGTATTTATTGATTATTAATTGTTTATAATTTAAAGGCATTTATTCGTAGTTGCTTCCAGTGATCTTGTATTTGTACACTGATTTTTGTCACATTGCCCTTTGGATGTGGGCTGACGTCTGTGGTAAACTGGAAATGATAGGATAATTTCAACAGAATACAACACTTCTGGTCATGGATGCATGGATGGACAGTTCAGAACAGCATGAATTGGCTTTTAATCTCCTTCCACAGTTCCCTCAGTCACTAGTTTTGGCTACCAGATTCTAATCAGTTCATCACCGAGTGCAAATGAGCGAAGATTTGTGCCAAATTTGAACAAACACTGCCAGATCGTTCCTGTCATCTTGTGCTTTGAATGGAATGGGAACTGACTGACTGGCCTTTTTATATAAATGTACCACAGACATTTATAAAAAAAAAACAAACCTCTGTTTTGTCCGTTATGGTAGCTGTTCTCTCCTGCAGAGCTTTTCAGTTTCTTCACTTTTCCACTGCTTCGTCTCATAATGGGAGGGTAAAGTGATGTTTGGGTTTCAGTATCATGCTGGATTTTACAGCTCATTTGTAGAACAGTGCTGCTCAGATTCCCCTGAGGATACGCCTGGCACAACCAGAACAGGTGATGACACCCAGCCAGTTACTGTTGGACCAGTGTAGATGAGGAGTATACGCACGCATTAAGAAGCTTAATATTAATCTGGGTTATTATGAAGTGATTAAAAGAAAGGAATGTGGCATCAAGACCAAAACCTGGAAATAGAGCGCAGAATCTGACGTTAGTAACACAGAGTCCCAGAGGGTTTCAAGAGGGTGAATTTATGACCAGTTTAACCTTTCAATCATCTCCATTATGAGCGCAAATTTAGAAAAATCCAAGAGCTCATGTCACATCACTTATTGGACCAACCTAATCACAGAATACCATTTCCAAGATCAAATTCAAGCGCTTTAAAGGGTCATTTTCACATTTTTCTAGCACACACCTTCAAAAAATACATATCTACAGGAATACATATACTCATGATTTTTTTTTTTTTTAAACGTTTTATCACAACAATGTCCATTGTATTATGCTATAAACGTCTAAAGCTATGTTTCATAAAGCAAAAAGTTTAGAAACTAAAGGAGAACACAAAGTTTTATCCAAAAAAGGGAAGCTACTTTGCAGTGTTCAGGCACCGAGCCAAAGATTAAAGGGCTCATATTTATCTAAACCCACTTTTCTTAGTCTGTGCTTCATTTATTTGTGTATTTGGACCCTAATAGTTCTGACTGTTTGAATTTGAACCCTCCAGCTGCTGCAAAACTATCTGTATATTCATTCCGGCAAAAATCCAGTGGATTTCTACAGCCTGTTTGAATTCCTTCTTAAACTGTCACGTTTTATAACTAGTTCTGTCGCGACATTTGCATAAATAAGGTCCAGACTTCACACCAACATTTCTCCAGTACTTGTCCATAATTGTTTATCAGCAGCAGTGGTTGTAGTAAAAAGTGAAAATCTGTCCAGACTTGGAGCCCATTACTGAAAATGTTCAGTTGTTGGTTGAACAGGACAGAGCAGCACAGCCAATAACCTGGAGGGGGTGGGGTCATGGGCATTTAAAGGCGCTCAAAATAGCGCTCAAAATAACCTGTCTCACGTCATTAGTCAGAAATAGTGTTGCAGATGGACCTGTGGAGTTGAATGAATATAGAATTCAGAGCCAAGCAGAGCATTTACAGTTTATGGAGACCACAGGGAAATGAGGGAAAAGGAAGAATTCCATTGAAAAAAGCTAAATACCACTCCTTAACCTCCTCAGACCCAGGAAATGTCAGCACAGTACCAGCTTTTTTGTTTTTATTAAATCAGGGCCTATACTGGAAACATCATGATGCAACAGTTCTTTCAGATGCAGTTTTTAAAATTTCTATGGAATGTCCTTTGTGGTGGACAGTTTTCTCTTCTTTTCTTTTTGTATTAAGTTGTGAAACGTTTGTCCACAAATGTGGACAGAAAACCCAGAGCTGGGTCTGAGGAGGATACAGATAAAAATGTACCTGGAGTCGACTCGACAGCACCTGCTAATTTTCTTTTTTGGCATAAAGTTTTATAAATGTATCACCTCTTTGTAAGTAGTTTTGGTTATAAAAGCAAGCATTTTAAAGCACTTGAACTGAAATTCAAGCACTTTCCAGACCTTGAAAACACAACATTGAAATTCAAGCATTTTCAAGGATTTCAAGCACCTGTACGAACCCTGAGGACGCATATGTCAGCCTTTGAAGATGACTGGAATCCATTCATAATTTTTCTAAATTTAACCAAAACATAGCCTATACATATACATACATATATACCTATACATACATCCCTGGTATCCTCAAGTGGGTCAGATCAGTAAAATACTGTCATAATGACCTATAAATACTCACAACTCCACATTTTTCTCTTGTAAATGTAAACATTTTAATGTCATTTTACTGTATTTACACTAAAACAAACTATCATTTCACAAAAACAGGAATAACTTGAACAACTACGAACATTTTGAAATGCCTGAAGTGCAAGTTTCCTAATATTCTGCCTGTTATTAAATGTTTAGTGTATTTGTAGATCCACTGTCATCTGTAAGTTGTCATTTACATGTGTAAATGATAAACTGAGACAGAATATTACCTCCACCAAGGAGGTTATGTTTACATCAGGGTTTGTTTGTCTGTTTGTCTGTTTGTTTGTGTGCAAGATCATTCAAAAAGGTATGGAAGGATTTTGATTACATTTTCATGAAATGTTGATACTGACACAAAGAAGAAAGGATTAAATGTTGGTAGTGATGGGGGGGGGGGCTGATCTGCCTTGGTGGGGGTCTAGTTAAAACTGCACTTCGTTTTCTTTAGAAATTTCAGTTTGTTCATGTCATTCATATTGTTTTAAAGGATAGTTGGTAAATGTAAACATTTTCATCACATAATTTTACTTTTTTCACTCTAAAACAAAGAGAAAATTTGGAGTTGTCATTATTTCTATGTTGTTCTGTTATTATTTCACTGGTCCGGCCCACTTCAGATCAAATTTGGCTTAATGTGGCCCCTGAAGTACATGAGTTTAAGATGTTCAAAGGCATGAATTCATGGTGATGCAGAGAAAACCTCTAAGCAATGACAAGACGACATAGTAAACTTTTATGACCAAGCTTATTTCAGCAACAAACAGTGAAGTGCTGATCACACATAAAGAAAGGCCTCCTAAGGAAAGGTCCAGAGTAAGCACTAGAGGGAGCGTACCCTTCACCGGGTCACCCTTGCACTATGTGGTGAGATTGGGTTTTGCGATGAGGCTGCTACACTCAATCTGTGTCAGTGTGAGACCTCAACAAGACAAGTACTTCATCACTAAGGCCACTGAGGTCAAAATATGACTTTAAAGCAACCGAGCGTTCAGGCAATGCGGGGGTTTGTGTCCAAGTCCATCTGCGAGGCTGTTACACTGAACCCTGTCACATGTATAAGTAATAATAAAGCCCCAAACCGGACAACAAAAGGGAACAAGTGGGAGAGTTGGTGTTTTTTTCCTTACTTGAAAAGAGTGCAGCCCCGTCCTCGTTGACAGATGTTGGGGAACAGTGAGCCTAATGGGCCACTGGGCAGCCTCAGCAGGGGGAGCGCCGGACACCAGGACCTTTACATCCATTTCTGCTCAGCTGTGGTTGGCAGCGTGACCTTTATGCAAAAGCCAGGACTCCTCAACAAATGGGCCTGTCCACATAATGAAAAGAAGGAAACAAAAAGGAAATGTAAATGATTTTATAAGCATAAAAAGAAAAAAGATAAGGTCAGATCAGATAAGATAAGGATTTATTTGTCCTTCATGGGAAGATTGTTTTATTAAGATAAGAAGAAGAGAATTTAGGATAAGACAAGTTAATTTAAGATGAGATAAAATAAGACCTAATAAGATAAATTAAGTTATCCTAAATTATCTTAAGATAAGTTAATTTAAGATAAGATAGAGTAATTTCAGATAATTTAAGATAAGAGATTTAGGATAAATTAATATTAAGATAAGATATAAATAAGATCAGATGATTTAGGATAAGGTAAGTTAATTTAAAGATAAGATAAAATAAGATATAACAAGATAAGATAATTTAGAATAAGTTAATTTAAGACAAGTTAATTGAAGATGAGATAAGATAAAATAAGATATAATAAGATAAATTAAGTTATCCTAAATTATCTTAAGATAAGTTAATTTAAGATAAGATAGAGTCATTTTAGATAACTTAAGATAAGAGATTTAGGATAATTTAATATTAAGATAAAATAAGATATAAATAAGATAAGATGATTTAGGATAAGGTAAGTTAATTTAAGATGAGGTAAGTTAATTTAAGATAAATTAATTTAAGATAAGATAAAATAATTTTAGATAATTTAAGATAAGAGAATTTGAGATAAGGGAATTTAGGATAAGTTAATTTAAGATAAGATAAAATAAACTAAGATATGAATAAGATAAGATAATTTAGGATAAGGTAAATTAATTTAAGATGAGGTAAGTTAATTTAAGGTAAGAGAAATTAATTTAAGATAAGAGAATAATTTTAGATAATTTAAGATAAGAGAATATAGGATAAGTTAATTTAAGATAAGATAAAATAAGACATTATAAGATAATTTAGGATAAGATAATTTAAGAAAAGACAAATTATTTTAAGATAAGATAGAATAATTTTAGATAAGAGAATTAAAGATAAGATACATTAATTTAAGATAAGATACATAGACAGATTTATTTGTCCTTCACAGGAAAATTATTTTCACAATCCGTACAGCCAGGAGAATACAGGACGTCACTCACAAACGTATAGCAAACACCAAAAATCCTTCACCTCACCTTTCAGAGCCTCATCACACTGTCTCTAAGTATTCAGAACCGCACAAAGAATACGCGACTCACTGACCATCAGTCAACAAATACATTTTGTCTATGCCGTTCTGACTGAAAATCAATTGGATCCCCAAGGGCGATTTGGGCTCCATAAAAACTTTTCAACACGCATCGGCGCTTTAAAGGTCAGCTATCATTCACAAGCTGGAACACAACAGTAGATCAGAGCTAAGCACCGACACAGCCACAGGTGTGGACCATAGACGCTTGGCCTCCAACGTCTTATGTCAAACAGGGTGCCCACAAAGTCCATTTACCATGTCACACATTTAGTACAAAAGTAAATGAGCAGACAAATCTGTGGAAATTACTACAAAATGAAGACGTTTGGGTTTTTTTGCCTCATTTAATGCACCTGTGTATGGGACCATGAGTTGCCTGAAGCTGATCCAGACAGAACTGGATTTCTTACCCTGTTGGCCATAACATCGCCTCATCAATGACATCAGTAGCTGGTGTGATGGCCGTCGGCCATTTTGTCTGTGTTTCTCCTTGTGCTCCTCCATTTTAGCTGTGGTCGGCTCCGCCCTGCTCGTTACACACCCCTGACCAGACCCTATATAAGAGCCCTGGAAACCAAGGCCGAGGCTGTCGCTCCATCCTGCACGGCTGTTTGGCTTCTGGTTAGGTTTGTTTGGTTCTTTTGGCTTCTTTGTTCTCACATGCATCCACACCTTTTGGAGGATAATGTATATCCACTGTGGTTACCTGAATGCAACTGCTGTGAAATTTAAGATATTGAAGGAGAATGGTCACTACAAGGACAAACTAACTTTGTTTGATGATCCGAGCCTTTTCATTTTTGGGACTCATTTGTCTTATGGGCTGGTGAAGTGCATCTTTTGGACTCAAAACAAAAACTGAAATGAGATTTTTATCTTTTTTACCAATGTCAATCTGCTGGTGAATTTACTTGTTCTTGAATCTGGCAATACGATACAAATCCCAGTCCTTGGATCACGATACGATACATCACGATATATCATGATACTGCTAAAAAGGCAATTTTTTGTTTGTTTCTTTTTTTTTTTTTTTTAAATGATTTTTTTCCTTGAAGAATTGAATTCCAGCAGAAATCTGCACAAATACTAAACACATTTGTATTTGATCCCAACCAGATCTAATGTTCTATCACCAAATGTTCAAACTGTGTTCAAACTGAAATTCTGTTTCACAGACATTCCAGTTTCAGATCCTGTTCAAATGTTCACATTCTATTAGTTCACAACTAACATCAGAACAGGATCGGAGTTCAATCCAAACAAAGGAACCAACATCTGCCTCTCAGACAGAAAAAAGTGCTTTTAGGAGGATTCAAATAACCATTATTTAATAAAACAGTGTTAAATATTAAATAAAATATAAACAGAAACAAAAATGCACCTCTGTCATATCTGCATTTGAATAAACACCTAAAAATACCGATACAGAACTTTTTAATATCGATACAGTATCATGAAATGAAATACCGCAATACATTGCAGAACCGATATTCTCTAACAGCCCTAATTATAAGTATTATAATTAGTGCGGAACCCAACCAATGATTGCCCACACACACACACACACACACACACACACACACACACACACACACACACACACACACAAATAGATCAGTTCCACAGGAAACCCTGACATCTTATCAATGGCTTCTGTAATAAATGTTTTCAATTGTAAACAGACTTTGTGGACACCCTGTACTTTAAAAACATATGGCACAGAACCACCTGAAGCTACATGAAACTATATTTTAGAACAGTCTTTGTAACTTCTTCTGTTTGTGAGCTTTGTTTTATTTTTGCTTTTGATCATTCCTTCCATCGACCACAAAATCAGGATATACATGATACTCACATCAAAAGAACAAAACAGGCAGGAATTGAACGAAAATGAACAACTGAACTGTTTTTATTTCCCACGCCGTACAAATAATTTAATAATTTCCATATTTTTATTGCTTACAGGAGACTTTAAGGCTCAGCAGCTCTGTCCCCTTTTGATGCCCTAAGCTGTAAATATGACTTCTTTTCCCATCATTCATTTCTTCCATCATTACAGTCTTATATCTCTCTAATCTCTAATCCTCTTATCGATATGCAAAGAATGAATCCAATGATGATTCTTTAAGACACATTCACTGACCTAAGGAGAATGAGGAACAAATTAGATTCCAGTATTGGGGAGGCATTATTAGTATGCAAATACAATCTGTAGAGGTGACACAAAAACACGAGATGTGCATATTTTATATGTGTATAACGTAATAAACACCGAGCAATTTAACCCTTTATAGGGCACGCATAGAAATACTCTGAAACTCAAAACTTCCATCTTAGTGTGTTACTGCAGGACATAACCAGACTTTATTACTAGGGCTGTAAGAAAATACTGGTTCTGCAATATATTGCGATATTTCATTTCACAATACTGTATCAATACTAAAAAGTACTGTATCGATACTTTTAGGTATTTATTCAAATACAGATATTGTGGAGGTTCATTTTTAGTTTTTTGTTTTTTATTATTTAACACTCTTATTAAATAATGTTAGTTCCAATGTTGGGATCGCACAAAAATAATGTTCTGATGTAATATGATTTACATTTTTATTTTTGTTCATTAATTCAGTTGTATTGTATTTTTAATTCTTTTTTTCTTTTTTCTTGTGTATTGTTCATTTTGCAGACATTACAGGAGTCTGAAGTCTAGGACCACAAGGCTGCAAACAGTTTTTACCCACAGGCCATCAGGCTTCTTAATGAATCACTTACACATGCCCCACGCAACACAAGCACATACTGATGCACTGAACACTTTACTGCTGGTTTTAATAGTTTTAATTGTTTTTAATTTTTATAGTTGATTTTATTATTGCTATTGTTTCCCCTACTCATTCATTCTTAGTGTGTTGTGTTTTTTAGGGAGATGAACAGAATAAGAATTTCATTGCATAGTATAAGTACCTGTTTTTGCTGTGCATATGACAATAAAAACTCTTGAATCTTGAATCTCTTGAATTTTGGGGAGGTGTTCATATAAGTCTCTATTGGCTTCTAACCTCTCCTGCACAATTTTGTTACTTGTTTGAATGTTGTTTTTTTTCCTTTTGCTGTTTTATTTGTGCAAATAAATAAATAAATAGAATAGAATAGAATAGAATAGAATAGAATAGAATAGAATAGAATAGAATAGAATAGAATAGAATAGAATGTTAGTTGTGAACTAATAGAATGTGAACATTTGAACAGGATCTGAAACTGGAATGTCTGGAAAACAGAATTTCAGTTTGAACACAGTTTGAACATTTGCTGATAGAACATTAGATCCTGTTGGGATCAAATACAAATGTGTTTAGTATTTGTGCAGATTTATGATGGAATTAAATTCTTCAAGGAAATAATCCTTTAAAGAAAAACAAACAAAAATTGCCTTTTTAACAGTATCGTGATATATCGTATCATGATCCAAGTATTGTGATTTGTATCGTATCACCAGATTATTGTCGATACACAGCCCTATTTATTACTACTGTGGAATAAAAAAAAAGGTACTGTTATGTAGAAAATCAAGGTTAATGATGCAGTTACCATATTTGGTTCCTTACCCGTAACTGGCAAAAAAAAAAAAAAAAAATCCAAGAAGTAAATCTTAAGAAATACAAGAAAAACACATGTATGGTGAAAGGAACATGTATTTTAGAACATTAGACCAACATGTGTGCTGGTCCAGACCCCTGTCCACATCCACATGACCCCTTTGAACATCAGTCCTTACATTAGTTCCATTAGAGGTGGACCTGACAGACCCTGGAGACCACATTGGACCTGGCAGACCCTGGAGACCCATGCACACACACTAAATGGGTTGCGTGAGCCATTTTACCCATTTGAGAGACACAACCCTCGGTGTGTTCTGTTAGTAGATAAGCTTCAATGTGTTTTTACGTGAGCCGTCAAGTTTGCACAGGTTTTTACAAGTAAATCAGGCCTTTAGTGCAGTGTTTTTCAACCCTGGGGTCAGGACCCTATGGGGGGGGTCGCCTGGAATTCAAATGGGGTCACCTGAAATTTCTAGTAATTTACAAACATTTTAAAACTTACTAATTAAAAAATATATGGTGAGTTGAGAGACAATCACAACCCATAAAAGACAAACTGAAGCTGAAACTGCAGCCCTGTGGTTCTGTTTATCTTTCCAACGTTCATTGTGGTTGGTTTCAGATGCTGCAGCTCTTTCATAATTCATTCAGTTTTAGTTATTGTTTGTTCAGTATTAAAGTTGAAAGTTGAAAGTTTTTCTTGTTCCCACTCTTTTCAAGTATAAATGGATGATTTTGGAATTTTGGAATTTGCACATATTCTGTAAATGCTTGAAATAAACAAATAAAATGAAATAGAAAAAAATTAAAAATCAAAGTATTAATTGTCCACCTTGTACATCACAGCTGGACTGACTGGACAGATCCTGACCAAGGAAAATCCCATTCTCCCTTTGTGCAATAATCTACACCTGGCTTTTCTGCCTCCATCTATAATAACACATATTATATAGACTAAATGTTGTCTAAAATTAATGTTTAGTTGCAACGTATTGTAGCAAACTATTACATGATCAGAAACAAATTAATTTTAGCAAAAAAAACCTCTCCAATTTGAATGTCTTGAGTGTCTTGTTTTTGTCCAAAGGCTTCGGAGATCAGATGAAAGCGTCTGGTCCACCAGTATGAGAACAATACTATATGCATTTTTGTGCCTTGCTTTCTTTTTTCTTTTTGCAATTTGTAATTTAATTAAAGTTTTGGCAAAGCAGCAATTTACGCACTACCTACATCGATCAGCAATTCAATCTAATTTAATTATCCCCCAGGGGCAAATAAAAAGGCACAGAGAGCAACACATTAGACATAGAAAAGACACAAGACATTCTAAAATAAACCTAGAAACATATACGTATTAGCTACTGCACATTATCTATCTCTATCAGACTGCAAGAGATAAAGATAAAGAGATAGACAGATATAAATATGTATAGAGAAATAGATGGATATATAGACAGACAAACTGCATTAATCATAGTAAACAAAAACCAAAACCACAGACATGGACATTTCAGACATCATCATAAATACATACTGTCAGTGCCAGCAGGTTAATGCAGTCATTTGCATAAACGTTTGCAGTTCCACACAACATCACAAGGCAAAGGAAAACCCTAAGTACCAGTCAGTAAGTCAACAGGCACTCGACAACCCTAACTGACTGTGCAGCCCGATGGCAGAGGGGATAAATGAGTTTGTGTCCGATAAAGTGCTTCCATCGAATAAAGCGCTGTGTGCAGTTCAGTCACTGTGTCCGTGGGGGAACAGTGTGAAGGGGGGGGGGGGGTAATGGTGATGGAGCAGGGAGCAGAGAGGGGTCAGAGGTCATGTGTTGGACAACTGTGGGGACAGGAGTGGCCCTCCACAGCCTGGACATCCCAGTCTGGGTCATGGAGGACATGTGGGGGATCTCAGAGGGTCCAGTGGGGACTCTGGACTGTCTGCTCCCATAGGTTCTGCCCCCGCCTGGAGTTCACTTAATAAAAAAGGTCCAACATGGGGCATTTATGGTGATTTTTTACTGAATTTACACCTCAATTGCTTATAATAAAAAAGCACAATTAATGTTGTAAGCATGACCAGTACAGGCAGACTTTAAGTTTAGACCTGAACTGTATTCTAACTGTGCATACTGTTACTGCACTGGACTGCACATACTGTTTTACATTTCTTTTCTATATATAATGTGCATAGTCTTGATGGACATATTCTTGAGCGTTTTTATATTTTTTTTGTGATCTAGCCGAGAACTACATCCAAGAAAAATTTCTATATGTGCACAAAATGACAATAAACATTACTGAATCTTGAAGTTGTTGCTGGTTCACCTCCTGCTGCATCCAGTATTACCCACAGACTGAACAACACCAGCTGAGGTTTGTCTGAGTCACTGGACCAGTTTGGAGTCAGTTTGTGCTGTCATTAGGGGTGCAACGATACAGGTAGCCCACGGTTCGGTCCATGATTTCAGTTCAGTTTTGGTGCATGTTTTTATTTATAGAGAGCACTTTTCACAGACAGAGTCACAAAGTGCTTTATCAAATCAGATTTACAGAAACCCAACAGAATCCTCCAGGAGCAAACACTAGTGACTGGTGACAGTGGAAGAAAAACGTCCCTTTAACAGCAGAAACCTGGAGCAAAGCCAGACTCCTGAAGGATGGACGTCTGCCTTGACCAGTTGGGGTTAAAGAGAGAGAGTAAAGGAGGAGAAAAGAGAGAGCGATAGAGATAGAGAGAGACTGGGGGAGAGGGGGGAGGTAGGGGGAGACACATGGAGTACATGTAACACTGTAGAGTAGCAACTTTACACTGTGAAAAGGAATAAAACAATACAAATAAAATACAATTAGAATACCCGTAAAACACAATAAAATGCCATTAAAAACAGTTTAGAAAGTATGATGAATACATAAAGTGCAATCAGTTTGTGGTGGCCCTGAGTCAGTTGTTTTGTGCATAAAAAGAACAGGTTTTTTTTCTCCCAAAGTGATATTTTTATTTTACTTGTCAGCAAAAACTGAATTCCACAGTAGGAACAAATTCTATCACTGTACTCTATAAAATGACACTTCTGTACTAAACAACAGAACCCTTTATTATTCCCTGACTACTTGTGTACAATCATATAAAACAGACAAGTGCACACATAAGGCCCAAAGGGAGCTTTTTTTAAATAAGTAAGTTCCTGTTCTGCATAGGGATGTTAAAGAAAATGGCGATATAAAAACATCACGGTTATCTACCGTACACATTTCTTTGGAATAGCGTATCGCGGTATTGTATGTGTCAGTCTTGCTCTGGGTCGGGTACCTGCAGGTACTTAAAAGTGCCTTTCTGTGTAGACAGTGTGTTTAATGGTGGGGCAGCTGCAGGTCTAATGTACAGGTACTGGTGGGTGCTGCTTTGGAAAAGCTGTGGACCCATGCAGGACTTTGATATGTGTTGCGTCTAACGCCACGTCTCGCGTCTTGACGGTGTGTGCTCACATGCATGTCGAGAGAGAGAGAGAGAGAGAGAGAGAGAGAGAGAGACAGAAAAATCAATCAATTGCAAAACCGAAAACTCGTGGTCCATAGGGGCGGAATGTCCCGTGCAAGCAGACTGAACGGTACATGGTTTTCAAGAATACATATCTACAGGAATACATATACACAGGATGATTTTTTTTTTGTCTTTTTATCACAATGATGTGCATTGTATTATGCTATAAACATCTAAAATTATGTTTCATAATAGCCAAAAGTTTAGTACTTAAAGGAGAGCACAACGTTTTATCCAAAAAAAAGGGAAGCCACACAGTTTATGTGCTAGAAGCAGCTAAATAGTCAATGTACGGATGTGAGGAACTTTGACAAGGGCCAAATTATGATGGTTATGACTGGGTCAGAGCATCTCCAAAACTGCAGGTCTTGAGTGCTCCCATTTGTAGTAGTTACCAATATACCAAAATTGGTCTAATGACAGACAACCCAATCTTAACATCAGATACCACAACCACCCTCAGGTCTGTGAAGTCAAGGAAGAGCAGTTTTAGGCAGGAAAAGAGAGACCTAAACACGAATAGACGATAAAAATATGGTTAAATTACCACAGATGCTTCATTGGGTTAAGATGTTTGTCTTGTATACGAGCATCTATATTACCGTTTCTATAAATAGCAAATTAAATACGCATATTTACAGACATTTTGGAAATATTGCCTTTTCATTAATTTAGCTAAAATACATTTTTGCTTTTTGATTTTATAGGCAAATATTCTCCAACACCCTTTCAGTGTTAAAGAACCTCACCAAATGGAATAATGTGAATAATTATTGCCAAAAAAAAAAGAAGTGATTCATTGAGAAATGTCACACTTTCACACA
Organism: Sphaeramia orbicularis; assembly: GCF_902148855.1. Taxonomy (NCBI): domain Eukaryota; kingdom Metazoa; phylum Chordata; class Actinopteri; order Kurtiformes; family Apogonidae; genus Sphaeramia; species Sphaeramia orbicularis. The sequence continues at coordinate 1,339,460 of NC_043957.1, forward strand.
ATGTCACCTCCCTAGTACTGCAGCTGTGCTTGTCCTGAGCAAAGCAAAAAAAAAAAAAAAAATTCCAAGTCCTGCAGGAAACATATGTGATGTAGGTAGAGCTGTGGGGGGTGTGAGGCACGAAGGGTCAGATAGAGCTCATGTGGGCTGGAAAATAGACACCGACTGAAATGTATTCATTATCAGAAGCTTGTCTGCATGTGTGGCCTTGTATTATTTAACTTTTGGAAGGAAGCAAACTGACGATGATCATCATTTAAATCCTTAAATGTCAAGATTAACCCATAAAGACCCAGTGCTACTTTAACCACAGTTCCCAAATGATTTTTTTCCCTCTACTTAACCTTTCTTAAGCAATTTATCACTATTTATAATATTATCCTCTGTATTTTGTGTTTTTTAGGTAATATGAGGTATTTTACTACATTTAATTCACTGATTATGTAGATGTTCATTAAAGCTCAGATTAAAGTTGAAGTTATTATAATAAAAAAGAAAACTGAAGAAAAAGTTACTTTTTCTGCAAAATCTATGTTATAAAAGCCAAGTGGCCTCTGTTGGCGTGCATGTGTCTGAGGATTCACTCAAAATCTGGAAAAAGCTGACTGCAGCTGTTTGGCACTATGTTTGCTCAAGGAAGACAGTAGCAAAATCAGCAAGTTGATAGGGCCAATATTTTGGTACTAGTAATTTTGGAATTCAATAGCCTTCCAATCACGTTACTATGGCCAGAACACTTTGGCGGTGACTGCTGGACAAATGCGGTACAGCATGAACGAATACACAACAGCATAAAAACGACCACATCTGGAACCTGTGGAGTATACCATGAACTGAACATAACCCCAGTGTGTCCATCCACTGTCACTGATCCAACTCCATGGGTTTGACTGGGGAATCAATGTTGGAGAAGATGACGGTGTTTCCATGGTAACTACGGAGCCTCTGAACGTCCAAATGGGTCACTTATTTTGCAAGTTTTTTATTAATTTTTTTCATTTTTATTTATGTATTTATTTATTTTCATTTTGTAGCCTCTTTTATAGTTTTTTTCAACAATTTTGTTCAGTTTGTGGCTTATTTTGTTTATGCTACTTATTTCTTATTCATTTTATTAATCACTTTGGTTGTTGTTGTTCATTTTGTTGGTTATTTTAAACTTTCTAAGTTAATTTTAGTCCATTTTTTTGCTTATTTTTTCATGGTATTTGTTATTTTGTAGTAGTTTTTTATTAATTTTGTTCATGTTTTTCACTGTCATTGATCCAACTCCATGGGTTTTACTGGTGAATCAATGTTGTAGGAGATGACGGTGTTTCCACGGTAACTACGGAGTCTCTGAACATTGAAATGGGTCATATCTGATGACCATGAAAAGACGAATAACTGCATTTTACACCAATTATTGACATGTACTGATAGAATTAGTGGATCAATAGGTATTAAACAGTTTAGATCAGTAGATGTTTGGGTCAGTGGTGGAGGTTTGGGTCTGTATGGGTTAAAACTAGGATTAGGTTTGGGTTAGACTTACTGATAGTTACAGTTATGCCGTGTTTCCACTACGTGGTACTGGTTTGACTCGACTCAGCCTTTTTGTGTTTCATTTACATGAAAGGACCTGGAATCTGGTACCCAGTACTAGTTTTTTTCTCTGCTCCGTCGAGGTTCCAAAACGAGGGAAGAGAAACTAAAACATGACGTGTAAACACTGCAGACCACTGACTGGTCAGAGAGTTGGCTCTGAGTCATTGCATCTTCAATGTGTGACCCCCCCATTTAAAAAAAACCAGACTCAGAAGTTAACAGTAAATATATCGGTAGGTTAATCCACATGATGGCAACCCGCAAAACTACACCATGGTCAGTTGAGGACATTCAGACATTTCTGTCGTTGTTGGCCGACAGAAAAATTCAGCGTGAGCTTGACGGGGCAACACGCAAAGAGCAAGTTCATCAACAACTGTCTGAGCAGATGTCACAGCAGTTCCACATCGCATCACAATGACATCCAGGCACTGTAAATTCAGTAGTATGCTGTAATTGAAACGGTCTCCAGGAATAGTACCTGAATCTGTGTATCATTCATTCATTCGTTTTTCAATTTAAAACCAAAAAACGAAAAAATGACTTGTTTTTTTGTTTTTCATTTTCAAAACGAGAATGAAAAATAGATAATGGTTCATTCTTACATTTCCTGATTTTGTGCTTAAATGAAAAATGTAAAAAACGGATACCGACCGTTTCATCCGATTTTGCTATTTTCAATATAGTTCAGTCGTCTGACCTGGAAGCAGTCATTACTAGGGAAAAAATAAACAAACTGGAGGAATATTTTGCTATAATTAAGCATCTGTATGATACGGAAGTGTACTGCATTCACACAAAAAAATAAATTTGGCTCTATTTTTCTGAATTAGCGAGATAAATAGCAGCTTAATTCTAGCAAAATATTCCTCCAGTTTGTTTATTTTTTCCCTTGTAATGACTACTTCCGGGTCAGACAACTGAACTATATTGAAAACTGCAAAATCGAATTAAACGGTCGTTATACGTTTTTTCCATTTTTCATTTGAGCACAAAATTGGGAAATGGAAAAACAAACCGTTATCCGTTTTTCATTCTGGTTTTGAAAATGAAAAAGAAAAAAACGAGTCATATTGTTGATTTTTGGTTTTAAATTGAAAAACGAATGAAGGAATGATACACAGATTGTACCTGGTACCCAAGTGGAGTTGAGCCGAGCCTGTTTCACGTAGTGGAAACGCAGCGTTAGTGTCTGATGTAAGTAAATATGAGGTGACACACACAACACATGCTGTGCACTCAAAGATCCCTCTCTCTGATTTGTGACAGATTCCTTTAGGGAAACTGCAGCCGTTCAAATCAGAGGTTTGATAAGGAAGCAGTGAGCTGCCTTCCAGCAGACACGTCCCTGTTTAGCCGTTATGATAATGTGATAGTGTATCAGGAGGCAGATAATCATTTCTCTGATGTCAATAATACGCAGCACACGCTCCCTCCGTGTATTTATATCTCATGTTTATTATTGTAAATTTCGGAGCCGGGTGGATTGGTCTCCTTCTCTCTTATTATTTACTGATATGTTTCACAGATCAAAGAGCAGATGAATCAATAAGATGCGCTCAACACACTGTGATGCTTAAATGGACACTTGTTCTGAAATTTGCCCACACAGTTACACCACATGTAGCTTCACAAAGTTCTGCCAACTGCAGACTCATCAACACCTACAGACTTGGCCTACCTGGACACACACACTCACACACACACTCACACACACAGTTAAATGGTGCTTTGCAGTATTGCTGGCGGGCCAAGTGTTGAGGTTGCTCTGCACTCAGCAGCCCTGCATTTGTACTGATTGCCAGCCAATACCTCAGCACTTCTTTCCTTGTGTGTGTGTGTGTGTGTGTGTGTGTGCATATCCTTGCATTTGTCACTGGACATCTGTCAACATACACATTATATTATATGAGCTGACAGCCGAATATCACATGCATTATTCATGATGCCACATGGGCAGAAGAAAACGGACATATGCAAGTGGCTGCATTAGTATGCACACATAATGCTTCTCTTTGTCCAATTTAGAGGAGCTGGACCCACTCCAAGGCCTGCTCCCTGGCTGCATAGCCCAGATTAGTGGCCCCTGACTGGGCTGCGATGGCAGAGAGAGCTGCCTCATCATCCGGGAGCTCCAGGGAGGCTGGAGGCCACTGAGCTCCCTTAAAAAAAAACAAAAATCACATTGTACAGCAAAGTGTGTATCTGTCTATCGGGAAATGAACAGACTTAGGCTCTTTGTGCTAGTGATGATACTTAAGTAACCCATCATAATGAGTGACCAGGGCTTTGGCCGGGTTCGACAGCTGACTGTGACACAAACTAGAGCCGTGGAGCCTCATGTCCGTGGTGCTTAGCTTTCCGCCTTTTTACTCTGCTGTAACGCCAGAATTCGGTTGGAGTTTGGCATTCGTGTGGTGAAGCTGCACCGCAAGGGAGAGAACTGGCAGCCACTGAAAATGTTAACTTTTAAGTCACATGTGCATATCCTTTCTAGGAACGCTGCGTTTGTATTCAGATGGACGTTAACATCTTAAATCACTCTCACGCTTTTTGCACCATCGAGCATAAATAATCACAGAACAGCTGGACGGGTAATTTAGGCATGCTGCGGGCAGTTAACGGATTGATATTTAACGGATTTGAGGCATTAGATTCCACGGAAAACAGTTAGTCATTTTTCTGGATTTTGTCCAAATGGGAAAATGAAATCAAACACAGACTGTTTTCTCTGTTACTGTGCATGTATTATTATTAAATAGTACTTAAACATCCTTGAACCTGTTTTTACCCACTGTAGGAGTAGAGCCAGAGTTACTGTTCTGTCAGTGGGTTGGTCGGTCCAACACTTTTGGATGCATATTCAGCAGATTATTCTGACATTGGCTACAGCACCAAAATAATTAACTCTAATGACTGGTTAGCCCTGAAAATCTTCTGCCACTGTTTTAATTAACTGCTCATGGGTCAGGTCCAGTGGAGACACACTTCCATGTTTGGTGTTCAATGGGCTCTAACTTTGTACATACTGGAAACAGGGATGTAACGATAAACCGCAGTAAAATTCCCGACAGTTAGTATTACCATTTAAATTCTAATTATCATGATAACTGTTTGATTACCGCACTTTGAACACAAACTTGATCTGGAAAAGGGTCGAACAGTAGCTATAAGATGCCTTCTTTAATGTCCACCTGTATGTTTAATGTTTACATGTGGATATGGATTTTGGATTTGTTTTTATTTGTACTGACTATCATGTAAAGTGTTTACTGTAATAGCTGTAATGGCAACATATCTGATGGATGCAGATGTTTGAAGAAAGGGGAAGGTATCATCCGTTTTCTTCATCCTGCTCCTTTCCAATCATTTAAATTGGAATGATTAAATAAATGAAAATGAAAATGTTAATATTTGAATGTTTCTGCCAACAGAAAGTACATCGTGACTATTATTTTATTTGTTGTTTTTTTTTGTTTCTTTTTTTTTTTTTTTCCAAAATACAACTTAGTTAAATTATTTCAGGTTGTGTATAAGACAAGAACTTTTTGAACATTTCGAACACATTTCAACAATACTGTGATAATAATGAAAACTGTGATAATTTTGGTCACAATAACCGTGATATGAAATTTTCATAGTTACATCCCTAATTGGTAGATTTAACTGAACAAACGACGGTGACAAAAGTAACGTTAAAGACGCAGACAGATACAGACGCAGCGTTCTGTCCGTCCTCTGCGTACATTCCATCTGTTTTCCAGGTAATGGAGGATGAGTACCCAGACAGAGAATACCAGCGGAACTGAGGAGGTAGAGGATCTGTTCAAAGAACCACTGAGAGAGTTAGAGAAAAACTACTGACACATTTAGGACAACTACCCAGAAAAACTACTGACACATTTAGGACAACTACCCAGAAAAACTACTGACACATTTAGGACAACTACCCAGAAAAACTACTGACACATTTAGGACAACTACCCAGAAAAACTACTGACACATTTAGGACAACTACCCAGAAAAACTACTGACACATTTAGGACAACTACCCAGAAAAACTACTGACACATTTAGGACAACTACCCAGAAAAACTACTGACACATTTAGGACAACTACCCTCAGCAATATCAACATTAGTATCACAGTAGTGTTCCCTCTGTCGTCTACATGTTTGTTATTACTGACTGTCTTCTTCTTCTCATTAAACTTTCCTCTTCTTCGTGGTATTTGTCCAGTATGGTTAATTCAGAGCGGCGCCCCCTGGTGGATTAACTGACAAACGCTCATTCCAACACATTAAATGTCAGTAGCAGCACTTTGTTCCAGTCAGACTAATGACAACGACAATAAAGCACATTTACAAAAGGAACTAACAACTGGAATGGGATTATTAAGGACTAGGATCAGTACTCAGTATGGGCAAGTACTCAAATGGAAGTACTTGTACTCTGTGTGGAAAAAAGTGGCATTGGTGCATCCGTATAAAGTACCGCATCTTCCTCTGAAATGTAGTTAACATGTTGGTTGGTGTACAGCCTCACTACAGACCAGGGTTCTCAAACTCCTGTTCTTTCAGGTTCCACATTCAGCCAGATTTGATCTGCAGTGGGCTGAACCAGTCAAATAATAACAGAAGAACCTAGAAATAATGACAACTACAAATTTGTGTCTTGGTTTTAGTGCAAAAAAACTCCCATTGAATTAAGAAAATACTTACTTTTATAAACTATCCAAACAAAAAAGATGTGAATAACCTGAAAAAACTGAAATTTCTTCAGTAAAATCAGTGTAATTTTCTCAGTCTTCTTCCTCCACTTCTCATTAGTCCATGTGCATTCTGGATCAGATCTCCAAAGACACTAAACACTGAGGAACAGGAAGAAAAGAGTTCAAACTGGACTGAATTTAATACAGACATTTCAGGTTGGACACATTTGTTCAGGTTAGTCACATTTTATTGGTACAGGAGAGTTTGGAAATGGAAAGAGTTTCACAATTTAATGTGATTTTTTGCACTAAAACAAAGACAAACATTTGTAATTGTCATTATTTACAGACATAATTTATTATTTTTCCATCAAACCCAGTAGTAAATCTGCAGTCCTCCTTTTGTGTGGGTTCTTCTGCTGTTCTTATTGGACTGTAGATCAGATTGGTCTGGATGTGGAACCCACACTAACATGAGTTCCACAGCCTGGACTGTGGAATTTAGACACTGTGGAAATTCATCCCAGGGGTGGGACTGGAACCTTTGGGGGGACACATTTGGACCCTGGGACGCACATTTGACAGCCCTGATGTAGACGGTACCTGAACTAAAGTTTTTCTCCTCTCATACACTCTTGTCTTTTCTCCCCTTTTTCCTCTCCTCTTTTCAACCGCCCTGACCTCTCCTCCTCTTGTCTCTCAGTGCTGTAAATGAGCTGACAGAGCCTGAAGCGAAGGGACTGAGCTGGAAGCACCGATCTGCTCCCAGCTCAAATGTCAGCCAACACACACACACACACACACACACACACACACACACAAACAGCCAAACTTTTATCCGTTACACTCTGTTCATCTACCTTCCACCTCCTCTGTTCTTACACCATCTCCTCATCCCTCTACCTGTCTAACGTCCCCCTCCTTCGTTGCCCCTTTCCCGTCTCCACCTTTCTCTTCTCCCTCTCTTGACATTTAACAGCCTGTACTCGTACGCTCTGTAATTTCTTGTCATCTCCGCCAATTTCGCTATCTAAAGTGAGGTTAAGGATGGGTGTTGAAATAGAGAGAATGAGGTCGACACAAGTGGCACTGACATTTGCCGGCGTGTTCGCAGCTGCAGCGGCCGTAAACTGAGCCGATAATTTGACGGACTGGATTCGTTTCCAAGATGGAGAACCTGCTGTGTCTGAATGACGTGGCCATTGTGAGGCATAACGCGTCGTCTCTGTAACTACAGTTAAATTTAGCATCGTCTCCGTAGGATGGGTCTAATGTGTAGTGGTATAGTGGCACAGGGTGGGTCTTGGGTGGGTATCGGTGGTGTGTGATGGGAGGATGGAGGCCCCGTGGGCAGGCCAGCTCCTGTGGATGGACCATCTGGTGCCCCGGGCAAACAAGGGCAACAGAATGACCTGGACCGTACAGACCAACATGTACAATGTGGCTGGTTGAACGCCGAGAGAGAGAGAGGGAGAGAGAGAACGGCTGCAAGCAAATATAACCGCAGTTATCAGCATGTTACAGATCAGGATTCAAGATTCAAGACTAATTTTGTTGTTAATGTATACACAGAGTATATGACGGAACTCTGATGGGCTTTATAGAGAGAGTACTTCAGTTAAAAAACAGGAAATATACATATATGAAAAGCAAAATATTTAAGTAGTAACAAAAAAAAATGTTAAAAAAAAAAAACAAAACAAAAAAAACACACACCCTGCCCCCCTCTCCCATTCAGTCAAGTCACACATTCATACATAGTGAGATGGAAGTACACAAATTATTACACATTGTTGATTATTACATATTGTTGGTTTTTCATTCATTCATTCTCTGAACCTACTTTATCCTCACTAGGGTCACAGGGGTCACTTGGAGCCTATCCCAGCTACTTACAGGTGAAGGCAGGGTTCACCCTGGACATTTCACCAGTTCATCACAGGGCTGAACATAAATGTTGGTTTTTCATTATTGCGCATTGTTGATTATTACATATTGTTGATTTTTCATTATTACATATTGTTGATTATTACACACTGTTGATTTTTCATTATTACACATTGTTGATTTTTCATTGTAATACATTGTTGATTATGATTGTTACATATCGTTGATTTTTCACTATTACACATTGATTATGATTATTGCACATTGATTTTTCATTATTATAAATAGTTGATTGTTAGAATAGAATAGAATAGAATAGAATAGAATAGAATAGAATAGAATAGAATGCTTTTATTGTCATTATACACATGTATAATGAAATTTAAAAGACAACTCTCTTGTGGTGCAGAGTACAGGTATGGAAGGCAAATAGATGAAAAGAAAAAAAAAACATGACATTACACATTGTTGATTATTACACTGTGGTTGGTTTTTGCAGAGTTCAAAGGACACAAATTATTGAAGGTGCTAAAACAAAACATGAAAAATAAAATATTCAGCTAAAGGTATAATGTCCTCCTGGCACCACATCAGTAGAATTAAATGCTACTGTGCTTTTCTGAAAAATACTGTACACCAAAAATCTGCAGCATATCAATATTTTTACATCCATATATATCAGTGTTACAGTGTTCTATCTGATTACGTGTCACTTCTGAAACATATCTGTCAGAAATTACATTAACATGTGATTATTTACTGAATTTTAAGGTTAGATTTAGTCAAAAAAATATATATATTCAGGTATAAATATATTGATTTTAGTGGTTATGTTTACGCTACACTTACAACTATGGTATATTAAAGAAAATGCAGGTTACTGTTTAACAATGTCGAGTCACACATACAAAGTTTAAAAGCATTAAAAAATAGAAATACTTAGAAAAAAAAAAGAATGTGTATGATTGACAGTGAAACATCCTCACATGCTCAGTATCAACACACAACAGAAACTGATTTTTTTTTCCATTTCTGCAGTTAGATCACCCCAAATCTGGACCTGTAAATTGCAGCCTTTTGTGATCATATAATTGCACAGGCTAATATGCTAATTACAACTGAGGTTTGATTAATTGCTACTATTTAACAATTTTTTAAAAATTTATTTATTTTTACACTTGCGGCACATGGTTAGTATTAGACAATGTGCTTAAAAAAGATTCCAAATATATTTAGTAATATTTAGACCAAACATTCACCACAAACACCTCCTGGGTGTTGGTTTGAACTAGTAAAATGTTGATATAGACATAAATAAATATAGATTTTGGTTTAAAAATGTAAAAACTATGTGATTTGCAAAACAACCTCATGTGCAATGTCCTCTAAAAAAGTAGAAAAAAAAAAACAACCTGTATAAAACTTAAGTGGTCAGCCTGAACCTGAACTAACCGTCATAACTAACTCCTCAAGTATGAGTATTTTATTACTGTAATTAATGAACGTGAAGCCACTTTTAGATATTTTCTACATTACTGGCTAGATTATCGTAACAAGATCCAACACCCAAGTTATTTTGGGTTCCACTAAAACCACAAGTAAAATAATCTTTTCAGATGCTCATTGTTTCAGATCTGTTCCACCTTTTCCAATTATTTGTACCAAAATATGGTGGTAATGGTCCTAAATTATGTGAAGTAATGTTTTTTTGGATACATGAAATCCATGGGTCCAGACAGTAACCATCGGAAAAAAACCCATATCCTTTAACATCAGAATAAACACAGCTAGAACTACTGAATATTTTCAGTGTTGATTAATCTCCTTATCATATAGCTGATGTTTGATCGATAAAATGTCAGAAAATGTAGAAACAAGTGTTTTCCAAAGCCCAATGTCTCGTACTTGTATGTCTTATTTAATTTATAACCCAGAGATATTTAGTGTTTATTCGACTAATAAAAGTGGGTTTAGCAAAATATGACCCCTTTAAATCTGTGTATCATTCGTTCTTTTCATATTCAACTGAGAATCCACAATCGGAAAATGAAAAAATTGCATGTTATTTCATTATTCATGTACAAATCAAAAATGAAGAAACGAGTTGTTTTTCATTCTTTCAATTGTGCACAAATCAAAAATTGAAAATAACCAAATGGACCAAATGTGGGGTTTCGTGTTGACATTTTTAACCCTTTCATGCATTAATTGTGAGAACCTTAGTCAAGATTTTTTTCTTGAGTGTTTTTATTCCTCCTTAGGCATGAAAAAAACAATGCGATCAAGGTTTTTTTTCCTGTAGTGTTACAAAAATATCCATGCATTTAATTTTTGAAGTAAAGAAACATGTGTTTAAAACCCAATATCAGAGAGGGATATGGAAACAGTGAAATAAAAACGTGTTTAATGCTGCTAATCTGATGTCTTCTCACATTTTAACATATTCTAATGCTAGTAATTCCTCACTTCATCGAGATAATGTGCAAAAAAAACCTTCTTGTCTAACAAATGACAATTGATTTATACTCAAACATGTTAGTGCAGATCAAATTTATGAAGAACAGCAAAGTTACAGTAATGGTATGAATATCAGGATATGAGATGATGCGTAAGTGTCCACTGTGTTGGCTGATATGGAACTAAAACAACTAAACCCATGAATATACAAGAGAACAGCTGGAGTATAACTGTCCACTAGAGTGACCTGTGCATGAAAGGGTTAATATCCGATTTGGTGTGACCCAGAAGTTCCTGACTTGTTGGTGTGTTGTTGTGGACAGTGGTGGGTTTGTTAGTATTCTGTCTAATGCATTCTGCGACAATGGAGAATTTCATGTTATTCAGAGGCAGCAAAGGCAGGACGACATGACATCTAGGGATGTAAACAATTAATCGACTAGCGATTAATTGTCGATAAGAATTTACTTGATTAAATTATTAATTGTCAGTTAATTGCCCTTGTCCACCTGTCCACACCTGTCTGAAGGCTGCCGGTTTGTCGCCGACGCTGCGGCTGGGATAGGCGGTCAGAACCGGATCATGGTGTTGATGAGTTAGAATGTCTGTATGGACATGGAGGAGGAGCCAAACACAGACCGACCGTCTGTTTGTGGGAGGAGCCAAACACAGACCGACCGTCTGTTTGTGGGTGGAGCCAAACACAGACCGACCGTCTGTTTGTGGTAGCGGTGCCCCCCTGAATAAATACACACACAAATGTGTGGTCGGTATCGGATCGGAGCGTTTTCCTGGAGGTCGGTCTAGTCCACGCTCAGTCAGACAGAAGTTCAAACATCCTTCAGACTCCTGATTTGGGACACAGGGATGGAATGCATTTGCGAAGCTTCAGGAGGAAAACAGAAATGAGTGAAAAGTTCCACTTTCACTTTTGAGGTGGGGGGGGCACAGACTGCACCGCCCCGTACCCCCGTAGTATTAGAAGGAGGATGGAAAGAGACGCACACACGCGCGCAGTGACCACCCAACACACACAAAACCCTGGCCGTACTGTGTGCGTGCGAGTACCTGCCCTCCCCCCCGACGAAACGCACGCATGTGCACCCCCCATTACACAGCGTCACATCAGCAGATGAATTCCACAGGAAACACTGACTGTATCCAACGGTTCAATAAATCAATCATTAATGAATATGACATGGTTTTATCATGAAGAACATAAACAATATTTAGCTTTTAGTCTTACAGACCATATTGAAAATGAAATTCAGGTTCTCAGGAAAATTGCCGCTTATCAATTAATCGTTAATCGATCAATAAGGGCAACCAACTAATGATTAATGGATTAATCGATAATTTGCATCCCTAATGACAACTGAAAAGATGGTCAGGATATTCCAGGTATTGTTGTTCTGTCTAATGGTAGACAATCTAAG
>NC_043957.1:1354037-1441537 GCF_902148855.1 Sphaeramia orbicularis
TGGTGTAGTGTCAATACATCTGAATGCCTGTGTGGGACCTGAATCTCCACAGGTTCTGGTCCTAAGTGAGTCCAAGTCCAAGTTATGGATAGTAGTCAAACTGTCCTCATCTTCTCAGTATTGAGTGTCATTTAAATGGATGGACTGGATTATTGGATTATTGAAGCCCTGACACTGTGAGTGAGTACAATCAAGCACTGGGATGAATGCACGCAGTTACTCTACCCTCTTTATAAACTGTAAGGGAAGGTATCGGAGTCTTATCACTAGTCGCTTTTCCATTGACCCTTGAACTACGTAAATATAACTTGCACATAAAAATTAAACTACTGGAAAAACAACAATTTCACCAAAACTCATTTTTCGATTAAAACTTTTTACGCTGGCAAGAGGTGGTTTTTCGAGTGTAGCGCAAATAGTATGTCCCATAAAACTGCAATGGAAAGACCTTTTTCCGCAACTAGTCACACGATAAAAAAAAAAAAAAAAAAAGATGTTGACGAACATTATCACAAGAGAAGAAGAGTATTAAAAGACACATGGCGCGGTCTGTGTGGACACACCAGGAAATCCAATCATTTTGAATTTAGCACAGGATAGAGGGGTAATATATAATAATAATGAATATATCTGTAAATCAACACCATATTTACGTTCATCGCCATGTTTATGAAACGACTTCTCGTGTCATGTCATGATAATAAAACAAATCATCGCATTTGTGATTTAATGGAAAAACCGACATCACACACTTCTGTTTTTTCGACGTTTAGTAAATATCGGTAAAGTTTTTTGCGTATGTTCAATGGAAAAGCGACTTACTACCGTTAAGAGTAAGTTATCGTCGCTATCGTATGGAAACCTCGTAAGTCCATTTTAGTTTTTTGTCATAAAATGATTCTATTGGTCAGTCTTCATGTTGTCAGCTTTGTTCCTGTCGCCGTCACTGAGCTCAATAAGAAATAGTGACATTGCACTTTATTAACTTATTTTAGTTATTTATCCCATTTCTTTGCTCCATTTATTATTATTGTGACTTCAAATTTTTAAATTTTTAAATTTATGTCCTTATCCTTTTTTTCATCCTGGATTGTTCTTATCTTTTCTGGTTTTTATTGTGTTCTCTTGCATCTTGTTTTTATTTATTTGATCTTATTTATTTTATTCTTTTCCTTATCCATGCTGCTGTACTGATGAATGGTGGAACACTTAGCACTTGTCCTGTCTTTTTGTCCTGTCTGTAAACGTGATCAAGTACCTGTCTTACATGTTCAACGTATGTCTTGTTGTAATACCAAAGCAATCACCTAGACTACAAAACAAATCTACCTACGGGTATAAATAAAGTAACCTTGACATTGACCTTGGCCTGACAGTTTTAGGAATGTATTTAACCTTTATTTAACCAGGTAAGTTAATGGAGAACTGATTCTCTTTTTCAATAACGACCTGGACATAAAGAGACGAATAATCAACCACTCTCACATTCACACCTATGGGCAAGTTAGATTCACCAGTTTACCTATTAGTGTATGACTTTGGATGGAAATATTTAACCTATGAAAAGTGTTGAAAACGGCTTGTGACTACATCTCTCAACTCCATTCATTTATTTTATACACACACACACATATACATATATATATATATATATATATATATATATATATATATATATATATATATATATATACACACACACACGGGCGACACAGTGGTGCAGTGGTTAGCACTCGTGCCTCACAGACAGAAGGTCCTGGGTTCGATTCCAACACCAGTCGACGGGGGGTGGGACCTTTCTGTGTGGAGTTTACATGTTCTCCCCGTGTCTGCGTGGGTTCTCTCCGGGTACTCCGGCTTCCTCCCACAATCCAAAAAAACATGCACTAATAGGTTAATTGGTTAATCTAAATTGCCCATAGGTGTGAATGTGACAGTGATTGTTTGTCTCTATATGTTCAGCCCTGCGATGAACTGGCGACTTGTCCAGGGTGAACCCCGCCTTCGCCCCTATGTAGCTGGGATAGGCTCCAAGCGACCCCCGTGACCCTAGTGAGGATAAAGCGGGTTCAGAAAATGAATGAATGAATATACACACACACACACATATCATTTTTGCAGTTTCCTGAAAAATAACAGTTTTGGACGTAAGAGGTTTCCACCCGACAGTGCTGTCACTCTCCATTCTAAAGCCTCTCCTGTGAAGCTTCGAATATCTGAATGCTGATAAAACCCTGAAGCCCTGAAAGAGGCATTCAGATCAACATTCATTTTGAGTTTTTTTTTTTTTTCTTTTTATCCTTTACTGATCCAGGAAGCTTCGACTGAGATCCAACACGTGTTCTTCCAGGAAGTCCAGGTCTTAACCTCTTACAGTATTACTCCAACTATACTGAGGCTCAGCTTTATCTTCTGTCTTTATCACTAATCTATCTGGATATCACTAAAGATCCAACTACTGAAATAAGACTCAAATCCACATCTGTCTGTCTTTGACATCTGCCCTTTGAATAGAGTTGAACACTACTGTTGTGAAAGTGTAAAGACATGTACAGACACTGGTCCAGTCTGTTACAGGAGGACACGAGAGGACAGTGTTTTTCTGCTGTCGTTACTTCACTGAAGTTCATTTGGGTCAATTCAGAAACTACACGCGTCAAAACACGATTGAGGCTAAAACTCCTATTTGTTTTCCAAATCCTATAGTGCAGTTTTAAAAGGGTACATCCAAAAACATATATTTACTAGGGCTGTAAGAAAATATCGGTTCTGCAATATATCGCAATATTTCATTTCACAATACTGTATCAATATTAAAAAGTACTGTTTCGATATTTTTAAGTATTTATTCAAATGCAGATATTGTGGAGGTTCATTTTTGTTTTGTTTTTTTGTTTATTATTATTTAACACCCTTTTAGTAACTAATGTTTGTTCCTTTGATGGGATCGCAAAAAATCCTGTTCTGATGTTAGTTGTGAACTAATAGAATCTGAACATTTGAACAGGATCTGAAACTGGAATGTCTGTAAAACAGAATTTCAGTTTGAACGCAGGAACATTTGGTGATAGCACATTAGATCCCGTTCTGAACAAATAAAAATTTGTTTAGTATCTGTGCAGATTTCTGGCGTAATTCAATTCTTCAAGGAATTAATCATTTAAAAAAAAGAAACAAAAAAATCGCCTTTTTAACATTATCATGATATATCGTATTGTGATGCTAGTATAGTGTGCTAGTATTTTGAATCGTATCACCAGATTCTTGCCAACATACAGCCCTAATATTTACATATATAGGGTTCAGTCAAATTTTTCAAGGTCAAATTCGAGTCCTTTTCAAGCACTTTTAAGGTTCATTTTCATATTTTTCCAGCACAAAACTTATCCTTGGGGTCAAAATATATCAATAAGAACGCATACAATCATGATTATTATTTCCACTTTTTATCACAATGATGTACACTGTATTATGCTATAAACATCTAAAATTATGTTTCATAATAGCAAAAACTTAAAAAATTAAAGAAGAACACAAAGTTTTATCCAAAAAGGGGGAAGCCACTTGGTGTGAAATGAATGAGGGTGTACAGTATTTTCCTAAAACACAGCAAGAAAATATTTCTTTGGAAAAATATCCGTATTAGTGTGGACAGGGTATAAGTACTCAAAGTTTATGTGCAAGAAGCAGCAAAATAGTCAATGTAAGGATGTAAGGAACTTTGACAAGGGCCAAATTATGACAGTTATGACTGGATCAGAGTGTCTCCAAAACTGCAGGTCTTGAGTGCTCCCATTTGTAGTAGTAAAAGATTAAGATAAAAATGGACCTGGAGTTGACCTGCTAATTTTCTTTTTTGACAAAGTTTTATTATTCAAAATGTATCCCCTCTATGTAAGCAGCTTTAGTTACAATTATACGTACTTCAACTAAAATTCAAGCACTTTTCAGACCTTGAAAATAACATTGAAATTCAAGCATTTTCAAGGATTTCAAGCACCCCTACGAATCCTGCATATGTTTTATTTTAACTAGCGTACTGAAATTGCATCATATCTTTCCAACTGAAAAATCCCTAACCTTATTTTGTGCTCCTTTTCATTTTGCCACCTGTCAGTGCTGTCAGATAATTATGTTACTAGCAGGAATTACAGTAGAATTAAATGGTGTTATGTGAATAAACATCCCTAAACATCATGTGATTAATACATTCCTTCATAAAGATGATTCTGCCAGAGCCAAGACAGAATTTCATCACCAATAGTGTTAATAACTTAAAAACTGTACAAAAAAAAATTGCATTTTCACTTCAGGTAATGTAATTTTATGTCTTGATAAATACTGAATTGTTGGATTACTGTTCAGTGCTGGAACTACGATATTCTGGATCACGTCAGGACTTCAGTTCTCCATATGGAAACACATGAAAGTGAAGCACTGATGAAGAGAAATGTAGATCTTAATCAAATTAGTCAACATGAAAGGCATATTAATGGAATATTTGAGCTGAATTATTCAAGACCTGGCAGGAGGTTGTGTTTGTGTATGCGTCTCTGCTTTTCGATGTGCCTCATCCCTCCATTTCCACTCACCCTGACCCAGTCGGTGCCTGTGTCACCCAGAAGACATGAATATGCATGGCATTAAAATGAGGGTCATTTCTCCACTGTCTGAAATACCAAGACATCTTCTGTGTCTTGTGTGGATCTGTGTACCAAGACACACAGGGATGGTTGCCATGGTGAGGAGCATTTTACGCTGCCTGACCCCATCTACTGAACTAACATACACTTTAATTTGTTTGCTCTTTATAAAACCTAAAGGCAATCACACTATTATTTAACCCCTAGATGCATAAGGGGGTCTAAAGTGACTCTGTCAGGTGGTTTTCTTGCTAAATCTTTGTAATGAAAACTCCTAATTAGGGCTGTACGATTAATCGAATTTAAATCGCAATCGGATTTTTTAATCGGGATAATTTTTAAAAATGGGTAATCATCAAATCAATTTCATCTCTCTCATGCCTCCGGGGCAGCACACCTGCTGGCTACCATAGGCTCCTCCTCTGGGCTACCGTAGGCTCCTCCTCTGGGCTACCATAGGCTCCTCCTCTGGGCTACCGTAGGCTCCTCCTCTGGGCTACCGTAGGCTCCTCCTCCAGGCTACCGTAGGCTCCTCCTCCTGGCTGCTGTAGGCTCCTCCTCCAAGCTACCATAGGCTCCTCCTCCTGGCTGCTGTAGGCTCCTCCTCCTGGCTGCTGTAGGCTCCTCCTCCAGGCTGCTGTAGGCTCCTCCTCCAGGCTACCGTAGACTCCTCCTCCAGGCTACCATAGGCTCCTCCTCCTCCTAACTGTGACAGCAGTCTTTCACAGAACTCGATGTAATGACCATGGACCTTAAATCTGTGATGACATCACAGGATCGCAGAAAATTCCGTGATGGGCCTTTAGTAGTGACACCAGTGTAAGCTGTGGTCCACGCACGGATCCCCCAGTTCAAATACAACTGCATGGGGATCACTCATACTACATTGTCCCACATGGATCCGTACCGTACCGTCTTCTTCTGATCCGGGTCTGGATCACTGGGGTCAGGAGCCTCAGCAGAGGAGATCACTCATGGGGATCACTCATATTACGTGGTCCACATACGCACAACTGACGCCTGTCACTAACTTTCATTGGTATAACCTCTGTGGGCCCATCACGGAATTTTTAGGGATTCCGTGATAGCATCACAGATTTGAAGTAGGGAGCAGTGGGTTGCATTGCAGGCTGCACACGAAAATGACATGCCGACTCCTGTTGTCTTTTATAGTTTTACTCAAAAATCTAAATCGAAAATCAAGTTTTCAGAGGGGAAAAAAAAAAAAAAAAAAAATCAGGATTTTATTTTTGGCCAAAATCTTGCAACGCTACTTGTAGTTATTTCATATTCCATGTATTTCTCAAAAACATGTTATTGGCATCATACCATTTAAATTTTTAAGTCATCTTTAACAGATTTTATAAAATTGTAGTTTGTTTTACTACCCCAAGCTACCATGGGTCAAAACGACCCGTATCCATTTTTTTTTTTTTTTTAAGTGGAATTTCATCTGATCCTTTGATTCATTCTACAGCAAAACTAAAGGACTCACTCACATGTTGACATTGTTCTATTGCTGTTATAAAGTATATGTTATATACTATATATACTTTGCTTTTCACATTTTCAAAATATATTTAAAAAAACATTTTAAAATTGTTAAAAATGAAAAATAAAAAGTACTTCAAACATAAAATCATTTTTTATGGGCCAAAATATAATATAAATGATTATTTTTACCATGACAAAATGACAAAAGTGTCATAAAAACACACTGATTTGAACACAGGTCATTTTTAACCCTTTTATGGACAAATGGATGGTCCTGACACTCATTCATCTAAGGGTTAACGGACTAAAACGTCCTCTTGAAAAACATCAGCTCCACATTCTAGACTAATAACACCGCTGCACAAACCCACCCAGTCCACTTTACTCGTCAGACTCTCTGACTTTGTGTGCGCTCGCCCACCTCGCAGGAGAGGCATTCATTTCACAGCCACTGAAACCCGAAGGCGCCGTCGCTGTTATGCGGTATGATGCATGGATATGAGCTGGTGATTTATGAGATCAGTGGATGGGGGGGTTGGGGGGGGTATGGATTCTTATTGGCAGAGACAGAGTGGCTCTTATCCATCATTACGTCCAGAGCAAGGCTGGGACACTGAAAGGCAAGAGGGGCCTACTAATACAAGATTTCCATTGATTCTTGAGGCCACATAATCGTTTCACTTCAGTCCATTTTGCAGGAGGTCAAGGTCAGACACCAGAGGGGCTGAGCTTTAAGCCCCGCCCACACTCATAAGGGTATTTTGGAAAACAACCACTTTCCTCTACATTTGGGCCTGTCATCCATGTGTAAGTGCTGTCAGTATTTATAGATTACTCTGATCATATTTTACTGGTCTGACCCGCCTGAGATCGAACTGGGCTGAATGTGGAACCGAAACTAAAATGATTAATATCTTCAGTGTAATTTTTTCTATTTCACACATTCATCCCTCAGGCCAGATTGGACCCTCTGGCGGGCCGGTTTTGTTTGAGATTCATGATATAAACTATTGGACTGAGCTCTGAAAACACAGCCGTACTGCTACTAAACTATAACATTACCCACACAAAGCAATGGCTATTTCTTATGCCACGTTTCCACTATGTGGGACAGACTCGACTCGGGTACCAGGTACTAATCCTGGAGACCGTTTCCATTCCAGGATACTACCCACTTTACAGTACCTGGACGCCATAGCGATGTGGTGTGTTACTTCTGTCTCGTCTGCGCAGAGTTCCTGATAAACTCGCTTGTTGTGTGTTGTCTCGTCAAACTCATACAGAACTTTTATGTCTGAACCTCCTGGACAAACCATGGTGTAGTTTTACAGACTGTCATCGTGTGGATTAACCTACCGCTATATTTACTGAAAACTTCTGCATCTGTTTTTGTAAAAGGGCGGGTCACACAGACAACTCTCTGACCAATCAGTGGTCTGCAGTGTTTACATGTCACGTTTCAGTATCTGGTCCCCAGTCCTGGAACCTCAGCGGTGTTTCATTCTGTTTCTACTCACTTTGACGTAGACTCAACAGAATGGACGTTAAGCTTTAGTTGCTTCACTGTAACTTTTATTTAACCTCAGGCACATACATCTTACTGCAGCCTGCACTAAACCCCGGTGAGTCCCACACCGAATATGGTCCCCCTAGGAACATGTAATAATATATTCTGCTTGACACATCGTTTCTCTTTTTTTTTTTTTTTTTCCTCTTACCTAAATAACATTTACTTTCAAGTGCATCAATATGTAAACAAACATTCTTGTAAACATTCCAGTATTCATATGCTCAAAAATACAATAACACATTTGTTTCCAATTACAACATAAATGTATTTTCTTTTCTCTGTTACTCTAGCAATACATTCTCTGGTCTTATTACACTTTACCTTTTTTTTTTTTTTTTTTACAAATCACAGTGCAACAGCATTACTGTGTACAACCAGCAAACAAAATCACCAGTAACCAACTCATGTACTATAGTCCTTCAGATATGCAGGTGTGCAAACCTGACGACCAGACCGGGTAGTAACAGAGGTATTACCGCCTCGTTCAGCAGTTACTCCAGTCTGTGGTTTGGTCTGTGTGTGCGTCGGTGGAGTAGGTCGGCTGTGGTTGTGTCTGAGATGGCGACGGTTTCTCCTCAAAACACCACCAGACTCTAGCTCAACCTCGTATGATCTTGGGCTCACAGGTCTGAGCACAGTTGCAGCTTTCCAGATTTTGCAAGGATCGAAAGGTTGGACTCGCACACTGTCCCCTGCTTTGAGACAGTCCAAGTCCCTTGCAGTGCGATTGTAGTATTTCTCTTGTCGTCTTCTGTTGTTGATAAGTCCGTGTTTGTTGTTTGTCACTTTAGGCTCCAACAGCGACTACGTTGTAGGAAGAAGGGTCCGCGTCCTCCTACTCAAAAGTCTCTGGGCCGGGCTTGTGTCGAGGCCTTGGCTTGGAGTGTTTCAATGATCCAGTATAGCCAAGTATGGGTCTCGACCCGCAGCTGCGGCTTTCTGCATGAGTCGTTTTGCTGTTTTGACTGCAGACTCTACCTTTCCATTGCTTTGCGGGTATCCAGGTGAAGATGTTTGGTGTTCAAATTCCCACTTTTGGCTGAATTCCCTGAACTCACCAGACGAGTACTGCGGTCCATTGTCTGAAATCAGCACACCTGGAACCCCCTGTCGAGCAAAATGTGCTTTCAGCTTGTGGATTACTGTGGAACTCTTTGTGTCTGATAGACGGTCGACTTCCCAGAAGTTTGAATAATAGTCTACAGTTACCATATAGTCTTTGTTATGCCATGAAAACAGATCAGTTCCTACTTTGGACCAGGGTCTGTAGGAAACATCATGGGGCTGCAAGGTCTCTTTTTGTTGTTTAGGTTCAACTGACCTGCAGATGTCACATTTGGAGATGAAGGTCTTTATCTGTTCATTCATGCCCTGCCAGTATACACATTCACGTGCCCGTCTGAGACATCCTTCAACTCCCAGGTGTGATGAGTGTATACGGCAGGTAAGGTCGGCTCTGAGAGTGTCCGGGATAACTGCTCTTTCTCCCCTGAACACAATACCGTCCTGGAAGCTCAGCTCATCCTGAAAGGTAAAATAGTGTTTAATGTCCTGATCAATGTCTCTTTTGTTCGTAGGCCAACCTGTTAGGATCAGCTTTATCAGTCTTTGCAACTTTCTGTCCTCTTTTGTTGCATCCCGGATAGCAGACAGTCTCTCTACAGAAATGGGCAGGTAGGTTATCATGTTTACAGTCTCTAGTTCTGACTCTGTGTCTCCCTGGTAAAAGTCAGGTAAGTACGCTCTGCTCAGTGTGTCAGCCAACAGCATGTCTCTACCTGGCACATAGGTCACGTCAATGTGGTATTTCTGCAGTCTCAGTAACATTCTCTGTAGTCGTTTTGGTGCACTAAGTAGTGGCTTTCTCACAATGTTTTCAAGTGGTTTATGGTCACTCTGCACTGTCACCTTTCTACCATAAGTATACTGGTGGAACTTTTCCATCCCAAATACAATGGCTAAGCATTCCTTTTCTATCTGGGCATAACCTCTTTCTGTGGGAGTCAGTGCCCTGCTCGCGAAGGCTACAGGTTTACCTTTCTGTGTCAGGGCTGCACCTAGACCTGTCTCTGAAGCGTCACATTGCAGTGTCAACTCCTCTGTCTGGTCATAGTATTTCAGTAGTGGTGCATCACTTATTATCTCTTTTAGCCTCTTAAAGGCTGTCTCGTGCACCTCAGTCCACTCCCACATATTGTCCTTGTGTGTGAGTTGTCTCAAAACTTCACAGTCATCTGAAAGGTGATCACAAAACCTTGACAGGTAGTTCAGCATCCCTACAAGTCTCTGTACACCTTTAATGTCTGTGGGCCTGGGCAAGTCTGTAATCGCCCGCACTTCCTCTGGGTCAATCCGAAGGCCCTCTGAAGTCAGCAAATGTCCAATGTAAGGAACTGACTCTCTCCTTAACTTAAACTTGTCCACATTTAGCTTAATGTCCTTTTGCCTGCATCTCAGGAAAAAGTCTCTCAGGTTTCTGTCGTGACTCTCGTTTGCCTTTTCCTGTGTGTCTGCCTCCCCTGTGATAAGTACATCATCTGCGATAACATACACTCCCGTCAAGCCCTCCAGCGCTTGCATCAGTTTTCTTTGGAAGACTTCTGGAGCTGGGCTGATACCCATCGGCATCCTGAGCCAACGGTACCGTCCAAATGGGGTTGAAAACGTGGTGAGATAGCTTGATTCCTCGTCCAGTTTAACATGCCAAAATCCATGTTTTACGTCGCAAACAGTGAATACCTTGGCCTTTGAGAGCTCCGGCAAGATGTCATCAATAGTGGGAAGAGGGAAATGACTCCTCTTCAGCGCTTTGTTCAGTGGTTTGCGGTTGATGCAGATCCTTGGTTTTCCATTTGGTTTAGTCACTGACACCATACTGCTTATCCAGTCTGTACTGCATTCAACTGGTGTAATGATGCCTTTCTTCTCCAAGTCCTTTAGTTCTTCCTTAAGCGGTACCATCATAGCTACAGGCACTCTGCGCTTTGGTAGCTTCACTGGTGGAACACTTTTGTCTATTTCAATCTTGTACTCTCCTTCCAGACAACCTATACCAGTGAAAATGTCTCCAAACTCAGTCTTTATTTTGTCCATGTTTAACAGTTCCTCCTTTCTTTCTTGTGTCTGCTCAGGACACTGCTTTGTCACTATGCTGTCTATCGCCAGTATGTTCTCATACTGAACTTTGATCAACTTCATTCCCTCACTGGCCTTTCTCCCAAGCAAGGGGATCCTGTCATCCTGGTCTACAACCTGGAACTCAAGTCTGTACAGTTTATCATTTCTTGGATTTCTGAGCTTGACTTTACACTTTCCGAGTGGCTTTAGTCTTGTTTTATTGTACATCACTAGTACTTTTTCTGATTTCTCTAGTTGCGTTTCTGGATTCAGCAGGCGCACTGGTATCACATTACAAGTAGCGCCACAATCTATCTGAAAGTCAATCACTTTTTTATTCAACATCATACCAGCAAAGAGCTGTTGACTTTTGATGTGCTCCTCTTTTACTTGGTTTATGGTCTCATGTCTTTCCCACTCGTCTGTTATTGTCATGATGTCCTCACACGACTCACTTGACTCTGAGATTGTGTGTATTGGTCTGCTTTTCTTACTCTTCTCCTGTCTTGACTTGCACTTTGAAGCAAAATGGTTCTCTTTCCCACATTTCTTACACTTCTTGCCATAAGCTGGGCATTTGTGCTTGCTTTTCTCATGTAGGTTACCACAAAAGTTGCAGTTGATCTCACTCTTCTTGTCTCTCCGTGGACTTCTTCTTATTGCATGTATTTCTTCCACTGTTCTCCCTTGTATAGTTTTGTTGTTCTCTCTTGACAATTCTGCTGCTCTGCATATTTGCAAGCACTTATCTAGTGTCAAGTTTTCTTCTCTTAACAGTCTTTCTCTCATAGCAGAGCTGTGTGTGCCACATACTATGCGATCTCTTATTAATGAGTCTTTTATGTCACCAAAGTTGCATGTACTGGCCAAAACTCTCAAATCTGTGACGTATTTGTCTATATTCTCGTCTTGTCCTTGGTTTCTGACAAAAAACTTGTCTCTCTCAACAGTCTCGTTCAGTTTTAGATTACAGTGTTCATCAAACAGCGTTATCATAGAACTCACTGTCCTTCTGGTCGTCGTCCTACCGCTCTCCAGCGTGGTCAAAAGCTCCCTTCCTCTCTCTCCGAGGAGGTAGATGAACAGCTTTACTCTGGTTGTCTCCTCCGCGCCGGGCATAGTGAGGTCTGTGTACAATGTGAACTCGTCTTTCCAACTTTTCCACGTCTTCGCCAAGTTGGCAGAGTCCAAAACTAACATGGGTGGCGGCTTCAAACCTTCCATCACGAAGTCCGCCGATCTCCGCTCCTCACTTTTTGGCTCTGACATCGGCCAGTCACTCGCTCGTACTCACGGGCTAGGCTAACAGCTATCAAGCTAGCGGCACTTTTCTCTCACGGCACAACTTTTTGCCTCGGGTACTTTCGTAACCGCTGCCACCATGTTTCATTCTGTTTCTACTCACTTTGACGTAGACTCAACAGAATGGACGTTAAGCTTTAGTTGCTTCACTGTAACTTTTATTTAACCTCAGGCACATACATCTTACTGCAGCCTGCACTAAACCCCGGTGAGTCCCACACCGAATATGGTCCCCCTAGGAACATGTAATAATATATTCCGCTTGACACAAGCGGAGGTGAGACCAAAAAACTAGAACCAGGTACCAGATTCCAGGTCCTTTTTCGTAATGGAAACGCAAAAAGGCCGAGTCGAGTTGAGTCGGTACCACGCAGTGGAAACGCGGCATTACTTCTTCTCCAGTGCAGCATTTCTCACACAGAAGAAATGTTAAATCAGATAAATACAAACGCTCATTCTGTGCTCACTCAGGAGACCAGACTCAAAGTTCTGATTAACTACTTGGTAAACCACCCCACCCCATCCCCACCCACCCCACCCTCTCTCTCCCTCCACAGGTCAACCCTGTCAGATTGGAGGCAGTGTTCTGTAGAACTGAAACTCGGTGTTGGTCTTGTTTTCGACACTTATGGGGATATTTGTGTTGTCTTTTTGTTATTCAGGAAGGCACTGCATTGAAAAACCTCAAAAATCTTTCACTTTTCTTCTTTTACTCCTCTTCCCTTTTAGATTTGGGTGGAGGTTTGGGAGGTGGAAGAGCGGAACAGAGTCAGTGAAGGTAGACAGAGATGAAATGTGATGTTTCCTCACAGAATATTTTTCATACACATCGGTGCCTGTAGTCTAAAGTATCTGTTTTGCTCACAGTCTCTTCCCTTTCCATTTGCACTCAGTCACTCTCCACAGTCTGAAGTCCCTCAGTGCCTTGAAGATGCAACTGTCAGCGATGTGTGACTGTGGCACACTGTAAACACACACACACACACACACACACACACACACACACACACACACACACAGTGAACACGACTAATGGGTGTCTTAATGCTGAAAGGCAGGACAGCCTTCAGCCCCCCCCCCCCCCCTTTTGTGTCTGCTTAAACAGAGCTTTATGAAGTCCATGCATTTAGGTCATTAACAGATTTTTCTGAAAATAAAATAAAAATGCATCCAAACCAATGTTGGTTCCAACTATTTGTCTATCACAGACTACAAAAAGGAAAACAATAAACCCACTTAATTTGTACAAAAAAATATACCATTTTGGGGAGTTTTAGGTGTTAAATAACAGGGCTGTTAGATGTCAAATTGATACAAATTCTTTTATTAGCAGCAAGGAAAATGAAAACCAAGTCATGGCTCAAAGTCCTTCCTCCTACACTTGAGCAATGGCAGGAGGGTTTGAAAAATACAAAACTTAATGGAGAAAATCACCGCTCAACTTTATTTGAAATTTGATCCGTTTAGTGATATTTGGGCCCTGGCAATCAACCATTTTGGGTAGACAAATTGATATTTTATGTTGGTGAATGATTGTTAAGCAGTGGTATTAAATTGTAAGTCTCACTGTCTGTTTTTTAGCTTACTGGCCGATAGGCTGTAAGCTATTACCGTCATGTGGCCTCTGGCGTCGTCATCCGTCGTCGTCGTCTGTCGTCGTCTGTCGTCGTCGTCTGTCGTCGTCGTCTGTCGTCGTCGTCTGTCGTCGTCTGTCGTCGTCGTCTGTCGTCGTCGTCTGTCGTCGTCGTCTGTCGTCGTCGTCCGTTACAAAACTTTCAGTCGTCTTCTTCACTGAAACTACAATTCCGATTGACTTCAAACTTGGTACACAGTTTCTTTATGATGATGTCAACAGAAGTTAGTGAAATTATTTGGATCTGAATCTGATTCTGGATTTGGTGCGACTTTGAAAAATTTCCCCATTGTAAGAGAAGTAAGAAAATTGTAATAAATTAAAACTATAATCAAATATTTGACATTAAAGCAGATCTTTACATAGGCGTTTTCTCCAGAAAAGTGCAGTAATCAAACATGGTTATTATGATAATTAGAATTTAAACGGTAATACTAACAGTCTGCAATTTTACCGCGGTTTATGGTTATACCGGTAATCGTTACATCCCTAATTCTTAATGAACTCAACGGACATTCTTTGGACTTAACTGGAGTTAAACACACCCAGTCGTGCCAATCCTGTAGAAAAATGCCCACCTGACGCCTCCTCATTTGAGTCATTAAATCTGTGCCCATTTTGTTTTTCCTGATCCTCCATCACTGGTCGTACAACAGCAGATGCACAGCCCACTGTAGATCACCTTGGAAAGAGCGTTTCAGGACCAACACTGGATCAAATCCCCACAGAAGCCCATCAGTGGATGTGAGTGTTGGTGGCAGGTGGACCACTTAAACTGTCTGTGAATATTAGAGACAGAGCGACGGACAGACTGGTGGCACATGGCACCGCTTCATCCACTCACCTCCAACACTCTGTGCCTCACACTCCCTCTTCCAGTCACAGTCCTGCCCTGAGCTGACTTCTGCTTCCCTGAAACGGCCCAAAAATAAGAAAACCCATGAAGTAATTTAGATACTTACATATAAATGCCTCATAAATGCATATATGACACAGGTTTGGAAGACTGTCTGCATTATATTTTACAGCTGCAACAATTAATCCAATAGTTGTTCATTACTTTGTCCCTAGATCTTTTTAATCTACATTAGATTAGATTAGATTAGATTAGATTAGATTAGATTAGATTAGATTAGATTAGATTAGATTGATCCTTTGGGTAGAGCCCTCAGGAAATTGAGGTTCCAATAGCAGCACAAACACCGAACATACACACAAGAAAATAGTAAACCAACAATAAAAAAAGAAAAACAGTACTGGGGAAAAAAACAGGCAATTGCATATAGCAAAGTACAAGTACAAACCACAAGTAGCAAGATAGTAATAGTAATACTACTACTACTACTAATAATAATAGCTAATTTTATCTATCTATCTATATGTATGTATGTATGTATGTATGTATGTATGTATGTATGTATGTGTATGTATGTGTGTGTGTGTGTGTGTGTGTGTGTGTATATATAGAGTAACAATTACAGGATAAAAATTAAAATAAGGTGATAACAGTAATAGTAGTCATATCAAAACATTTGATCATCATCATTATCATTATTATTAGTAGTAGTATTAATAATAATCATCATCATCATCATAACAATAGATTGTGACAACTATTACTGTCATCACCTTATATATGGATGATCTATCCAAGCACCTGAAGGCTTGTAAATGGGAGTACATAAGGGGTAACATTTTAGCTGTGACTGTTTTATGTATGCTGGTCCTGGACCTGGTGACCCTCCTGGTCTCCAGTGGCTCCTTAATGTAAGCTCTAATTATTGTATAGAATATTAAATATAATACAGATAAGTGTTATGAAATAATCCGTAGAAACAGAGAGGAAAAAGATTTAAAATGTCTTGACGAAGTTGTTGGAAAATAATATGACTGTCTGTAGTTTGGTCAAATATCTACATTTTACTTCTGAACAAATGGGATGGAGGATGATGATATTTTAGGCATGCTGTATGTTATAAATACCAGCAAACATTCTCTTACACAACTGCAGTGTGTGTACAACTCTCTGTTCAGAGCATATTGTACAATACTGCACCCTTGTGGTCAAACTATAGTAAACATGGCTTACAGAGAATTAAAACATCTTATAGTAATGTTATGAGATTATTACAGAATAAGTGAAATGTTTATGACAAAGATTCAAACCTTTTCAACAGGTTTTATGTCAACCATTAACACTGAAGTTTACCTGCTGTCTTAACGACTCTAAACATTTAATTACCACATGCTTCGTAAAGTTCAGTACTATATAATGCAACTCCCAGCTGTGGAAACATTGGTCCAGTTGTCTTTTGAATGATGTTTTTAAAAATATGTAATCATGTTTTTTTTTGTTTGTCTTTTATTTATTACTTTGAATTATTTACCTGTTTTTATTGACCCTGAGTCAGTAAATAAAGACTGACTGATTTCATAACTCATAAACATTTTGAGTGACTTTTAAGAAAAAAAAAAAAGTCAAAATTCTCTGACAGCCTCCTCTTAAATGTGAATATTTTCTTAATATTTAGTTCTGGACCAAACAAGAGAATGTGAACTAATTCAAGGACAACATTCTATGTTTTGGGAAACACCTGTTCACAGATGAATGGATAATTAAATAGAATTATCACCATCACCTCAATGCAAATGTATTTTTCTCCTGATACTATTTTGCAGAGTCAGTGTTACTGTTCACATCTCAGTGAAATAAAAAAGAAAAAATACAAACTAACGAGTTTTACTCCTATTTTAGGATGATTTGGATGATTTGGATCATGACCCATCACTAACAAAGTGTAGAAATACATGTGAGAGACTGTGGTGACATCAAACCTAGACATTCTGAGCACCTGTAGATATCTATCACACTGGATTTACATCACATGGCTGCAACTGCAACACTTCCCTGGACCAGTGGCAACAATATCAACATGTTCATCTACAGTGGTTAATAGTACACAAGCATACACATGCACACACACATTATGTCCCAAAAATATCCAAACAAGAGAATGTAAATAAGTCTATATGTCTAAATTGAGTTAGGACAGTTCATTATATGTGAATAATGGAGAAGTCAGGATCTTTCTTAAGAACCGACTCATTTTTATTTGAGTCACCCCATGTATGTTATTCATTTTTTTAAATTAACTTTATTCTGGTTTGGATGGAGCACGTGTGTTAACAATGACATCAAGACTAATCAGTTTAGCTTCATTGTTGATTATTTGATTTTTTAAAAATTATCATAATGCTCATCCCTAGTCAATACTACTACTACTACTACTGAAAATAATAATAATGACTAAATATCATGAAGTATTCTTTGGTTTTTAAACAGCTGCCTTAAGATTTGAGGTTTTTCAGGAATTCAACAAGTTCAACACATTTAAAGTTGATGTTTTTAAGAACTTTTCATTTTAGTGTTAAAACGATTTTCAGACTGATTTCAAGTCAAGTCCTCTTATGTGTGTCCACTTCCTGTAGAGGTTACAGTTATGGTAAATAGTATAAATACAGTCCGGTGCAGACATAGGAAATAGATAGTTTTGTATTCATTGGTAATTTAAAAGGGTTTTCATTCAGAGAAGCTTGATTCACTTTTTTTTTTTTTTAATGGCGGGCTTACATTCGATAAAAGTATGTGGCACTTCATATTTAGGAATTTTCTGTTATCTCTCAGGTATCTAGCACTTTTTTTTAATGTACAACTGGGGCTATTTTAAGACTTTTTAAAGGGCCCGACACCCCAGTGTTCACCCTCCTGCTCCTAGAAAATAAATGAGACAGTGTCATACTGTAAACCATCTTATATTGTTAAACATACTATTGTATTATAAGAAGAAAGCGACCTTAATATTTTAACAGCCTCACTTATTCTGGTACCAAGCCTATCTGTCTCCATTAATTTAATGAATGGTTTAGGACCAAAATATTTCAGTGACCTCCTGACCCAGTATGAACCCACCAGACCCCTCAGGTCATCTGGATCTGGTCCTCCTGACCCAGTATGAACCCACCAGAGCCCTCAGGTCATCTGGATCTGGTCCTCCTGACCCAGTATGAACCCACCAGAGCCCTCAGGTCATCTGGATCTGGTCCTCCTGACCCAGTATGAACCCACCAGAGCCCTCAGGTCATCTGGATCCGGTCTGTTGTCAGTTCCCAGAGTCAGGACCAGACACAGAAGCTGCGTCCAGCTTCTATACTCCACATGTCTGGAACACACTCCCAGTAAACCTCAGATCAGCTCAAACACTTTTTCAGTTTTTGATTTAATTCAGGTTACAGACCCACCTGTTCTCAGCTGCATCTGAATAGAGGTCTTACTCAGAAGTTCAGATTTGCACTGTTTCTTTTCAGCCTAAAGTCTTATCTGTTTTTATTTATTATTTATTTATTTAATTTTCATGCCTATACTTTTTATTGCTTCCCCTTCACCCCGCTGTAATGCTTTTAATGTTTTACGTCAGGCCCGGACTGGCTAATCGGGAGGACTGGGACAATTCCCGGTGGGCCGGTATAATATTTAGGCCGTGAGGGCCAGAGTTCACTTTAAATATTTATTTATGACTGTTCAGTCATAGCACTGGGTTGATCACATAAGCTGCAGCTGCTGTTCCTGGGCCGCCACCCCCTCTAGTAGCAAGCTGTTTTTTTTCTTCCTCTTTTTTGCAGACGCACCGTGACCTGGCGTAACATGTCCTTGCATATGGTTAGTAGCTCTAGACTGTAGCTGTGGAGCACATACCATCTGTGCTCTGTAGGCTGTGGGTGGTCAGCTGTGTTTGCTGTTTGAAACATGGAGAATAGAAAGAACAAGGGTGGTGTGGAGAAGACAAGAATTAAAAAGAGGAAAGCTCTTGAAGCAAACGCAGCCAAATGTGACAAAATCTGAAACTTTTTCACAAAAACGACCTCCTGGTTGGAAACAACTAATGAGGACGATGAAACGGGTAAATCACCTTTAAAGTTAGTTAATTATCGAGTCAGTGAATTGTGTGGCATTGTGGCATGGAACAGAACGTTATGTAATTTAAATAATAGTCTGATGCGAGGCCACAGAAGTGGGAAACTTTGTCTTGTAGCTCCTCAGAGTCAGAAAGCAGATCCAGCAGCAGACAGCAGCCATGAGCCCACAAGTCCAGAGTGGGCAGGTAGGACTGCTCAGAGAGGGAAGAGGATTAGAAGAAATAGGCTCCAATGAAGAGTATGGTGTAGGCCTGTTCAGTATGAAAGGTATCTGAGATGATTCTGCACTACATGAATGAAACTGACACCAAGGCTTTGGAAACAGAAGGTTTGTGCTGAGAATTCAGAGCATTTAAACTGTGCTTTAGTGTCAGAAGCAGAGCCAGGAGCCAGTAGTGATGAGGGGATTGTTCCTGTCAGGATGGAAGGAAAAGGTGAGCTGTTGGAACAGACTGTGAACAAGCAGTAGTTCCACTAAAACCACTGTCTAGACCCAAACCATAGTCCTGACCTGTTTTATTTTTTATTATTAAAAGTGAGACAGTAAATACACAAAGCCCACAACTGAAAGGCAACAGCATAAAGTCATATTAAATAAACCTGCATATTTTGCCAATGTAAATATCTGAACTGGTTCAGTAAGTCCAAATGTCTGTAGATATTATTACCTCCGCCAAGGAGGTTATGTTTTTGCCAGGGTTTGTTTGTTTGTTTGTTTGTTTGTCTGTCCGTTAGTGTGCAACATAACTCAAAAAGTTATGGACAGATTTGGATGAAATTTTCAGGGTTTGTTAGAAATGGGATAAGGAAGAAATGATTAAATTTTGGTGGTGATCGGGGGTGGGGGGGCCCACGGGGGGGGCCACTGATCAGCCTTGGCGGAGGTCTGCACTCTCCGAGTGCTTCTAGTTTTTTATTGTGATCCAGGTGCAGGCGAGTCTAGAGAAACTGGAGGAAGTGTGAAAGGGAGAGCAGAGTCTACTGATGACAGAGGAGCAGCTCAGCAGCACAACCCTGAACCACTAGTCAGAAATGAGACAGATGAAGAGAACATGTAAGGGTAGAATGACATGATTTTAATAATAATTGGCCGTGATCTAAAGTGGGCCGGTCTGAGGTATAAAACTCCAGGGCTGAAAATGAGTTCCAGTCCGGCCCTGTTCTACGTAAAGCACTATGAATTGTCCTGTACATGAAATGTGCTGTATAAATAAACCTGCCTTGCCTTAATGTAACCAAGTGCTGAAGGTCCACTGGAAATAGGTGGCTGTGACAAATAAAACACAAACGACACCAGCTGTAACTTCAACATCAGTCCTGTTTCACTGTTTTTTTCCTCCTCTCTCTTTACAACACAACATCAACTTACTTTAAGGCAACTCAACTGCAAGCCCCAAGGGACAAACGTCTCAAACCAAATGAGCATCGAATTATGTGTTCCATTTAGTTTAGATTATTTCAGACAGAAACATAATACAAAACACAGGGAAAAAATAAATAAGTAAAAGAAAACAAAACAAAAATAGAATAGAAAAAAAAGCAACTGTTGTGCCTGAAAGGAAGTAGGAAGAAGACAACGCTTATCCAGTTTTAACCCCCCCCAATTCTAGTCCTCAGACTGTTGGTACTTACTTGAAGTCTTTATTTGCAGTATTGTACAGGAAGCTCTGTTAGAGGTAGTTCTTTAGTTCTTTAGCATGTGTCTTTTAGAGTATACATTCTAACCTTAATGTCAGCCTGGTACTAACCCACTGTTGTGTTTTGGTCTGTTTTTTGTCTTCTTGTGCTGGATGTAAAGCTTAGCTTAGCATTAGCTTACCTGCTTCCAGGTGTGTGCTGTCAGGCTGCGTCTCCGCTGAGGGTGGGACAGGTGGACGGGTAAACGTGTCTTCAGGTCCTTCAGGGTGTTTGTGTCTTTCAGGTCCAGGTGATTCAGCTGAACATGCAGTAGCTCCTCTATGCTATCAGTGTTAGCTTAGCCCTGTTTGCGTACTTAGCTCTTTGCTAGCTTAGCATTTCAACCTCTTAAAAAGTCAGAAGTCTGCTGCCCCTTACGTTTTTAGCCTTTACATTTGTTGAACTGATTCACCCTTTTACTCGAATTAGTCTTTCTATTTTTTACATTAAATCATTTCCATCGTCTCGTCCTCTGCTCATACGTGAACTTCTACATTGAACTAAATTCCCGCTGAAGTTGGATTGGAGTGACGTCACGGTCCCTTTCCCTAAACTCTGGGTCATCATCAGGTCAGTGTTGTGTTCCACTTCCATGCTGTGGTCAGGTCTCCCAGACGGGCCCACAACTCTGCTTCCTTTGTTTCCCAGTTGATAAACAGGAACAGAACAGGTGAGTGCAGCTCCTCAGCTGTTTGTGCAAACACCTGCAAACCACTGCTGCATTCACGTGCTACCGGAATTATGGGAAATACTAGTTACGAACTCGATAATTGCACATGAACACCTCTTCACATCGTATTTTCCACCTGAGAACTGTCCAGAAGAAATGACCTTTGACCTTTTCAACACGGTGGGATTAATCGTGAATGATAAACAATGCATTTATTAACGTTCTGCTGCTGTTAGTTGGTGACTTTGTACATTTACAGCATACACAATTTAAAAAAAAAAAAAAAAGCTGTAGCAGATGAATTAACACGTCCAAAACTCTTTACCATTTTTTTTTTTTTTTTTTTTTTAAATCAAGTTTAATGTACAAAAGATTCATGGCATGAATTCTTTTACAGATCAGAACAGGAAGAGGTACAAAGGGCATAAAAAAAATTTCATAACACAAATAAAGTTAAACTACGGAGCCTGGGAAGGGACATGAGGGAAAAAAAAAAAAATTGCATTATAACGCAATAGTGCAAAAGTGTTGCGTTATAATGCAATAGTTTTTGCATTGGGATCTGCATTCTGTAGAGTTTGACCTTTGACCCTGTTTTTGCACAATAAAAGGCAAATACTCACACCGCTTGTAAATACTTTTTATACTTTTCAAAGTTCATATTTAACATTCAAACCTTGTATCCATGAGTAAGTTCAGTGTTTTTCTGCTAAAAATAAAAAAAAATAAAATAAAAAAAAAAACAAATTCCGTTTTTGTGTTTCTCATCATTTTAAACTGTTATTACAGTATTAAAACAAACAGTGACTGCTATATTGAACGTTTGAAGTGTTCTGCAAAACTGGACAAAAGGACTCAAAGCATATTTTCTGACCTTTTTCTGGTCAAACTAAGAAAACCAGTCCAGCTGGAGCACTTTAGGCTCAGGAGTAGAAAGGATGTTAATCCAATGCACACATTCTCCTTTCTCATGCGTAGACCATTCACACTCAGCGTACTTCCACCTGTGTCCATGAAGCTGCACACAGACGTGTACCTGGGCAAATAGGAATTTCATTCAGAAACCGTTGGAATTTTTCCGATCGAACAAATAATGAAAGAGTTACAGTCATACAGGACAGGGGGGCGTGTCAGACCTGACACAGTTGGACCAGGACCGGACCACAACGTATTATGTACGGACCTCAAGCAAGAGAGAGCAGATATGATTGTGTTATAACGCAAAACTATTGCGTTATAATGCAATACTTTTGCTACTTTTGCATTATAACGCAATGTTTATTTTTTGCTCTGCATTAAACAGAGCTTTTTTTGTAAGTGATATTTTCCAATCATATTAAAAAGTTTGCACGCATTTTTCTTTTTTAAGAGATTCAGGGTTTTTACAAAATCAAGAAACTCATTGTGAAAAATATAAAATCTGGGTTTTGTTTTTAAATATTTGCATTTGTGTATATGGAATTTTGCAAGAATTAGAATGCTGTTTATCATTATTGTCTGTGATCAGTCCAATGTATATCATGTATATCAACCCACAGAGCTTCAGAAAATTTACAGTGAAAAAATAAATGATCGCAAGTCTCAATATCATCACAAAACACACACTGGTTATTTTCAAACCCAGATGGCTGACACAACACTTCCCCAGATGGATACACACTATTTAATATTTTAAAGTGAGTTTCTTTGGCTTTTGGATTAATGGGCTTTTTTAGATATTTGGATTATATCGAGTGTACAGAGAACATTTGTCAAATTGAATTCCTCTAAGATAGTACCTCTTTACCCAAGTAGCAGGTCACGAAAATTGCATTTAACACGACACACTTGAGATTTGGAATAAACAATGGGAAAGCATCATCTTCCTGACAGCATGTGAAGGCAGCATACAGGCGGTCCTTTCATCAGGTACGGTCACTGTTTTTCAGTCAGTTCTTGTAAATAATTGTACAGTGATAGTGCTGGTTTGGAGTGTTCTGCTACTGTGTTTTTCATTGATTTTGTCAAGTTTTGCTGGGTTTTTTTTCTGTATTTTTCTAGT
This sequence comes from Sphaeramia orbicularis, assembly GCF_902148855.1. NCBI lineage: Eukaryota > Metazoa > Chordata > Actinopteri > Kurtiformes > Apogonidae > Sphaeramia > Sphaeramia orbicularis. The sequence goes on from NC_043957.1 coordinate 1,377,159, forward strand.
GAAATAACTAAAAAATAAGACTGTAACAAACAGACACAAAAATGTTTGACCACATGCAAAATAGTTGAAAATGTATTTCTGTAACTTCATTAAGTCTTCTTACGCATTTGCAGTGGATCCGCCTCTGTTCATTCATGTGTCGTCCATCTGCTGCACTTCTGTGTCTCTGAGTCCATCAAATAAAACACATCCAGCTGTCATTCCACCACTTCACATGTGATCATACAGTTTAGAGGAAGAGGATGGAGCTGATAAAGAAAGTGACAAGTATTAAACAAATGAGAAAATAAGGAAGTTTGGTGCTAGCTAATGTTAGCATCTGAGCTAATTAGCGCCCACTGCGTCTGCTAAACAGGATCTTCATATATTCATTTGATATAGAATAAGGCTTTTATGAGGTGTTTCCGCATCTTCAAAGTAAATATTTTAACAGTCCATACAATACAAGAAAACTCACACACATACAAAGGTACAAATACTCCAAACCCATTCTGTGTCATTTATTACAGTAAACAGATGACAGAGACAGAACAGGAAGTCTTTATTCTTTCCCACCTTCTGCTCTGACAGAAACCATAGGCAAAGGTCATGTTCCAAACAACCTTGAACTTCCTGTTGTGAACCACTGAACCACCTCCACCGCTACAGCTACCAGGAGACGGTCGCTCTAAAAAGGACTATGTGACAAGTTGTGGGCTGACAGCGGTGTGAGATGATTATATATAAAACAAAGACACAAAGTACTGTCTGCATGTGGAGTTTTGCACAGTTCATGTTGTAACAGCGGCGGTAGTTCACATCGACTAAAACTGACGTAATGATCATATATGGATTCTTAATGGCATACAGATTAACCCTATAACACCAAACGTATCATATTTGATCCATGAGTTCTGAAGCCTTCTACATGACCAGTGTGATATTTGTTGTCTTGAAAAACCTGGTGTATACTGCTACATAGAGCCCACTTGGCACCAAACCGTATATCTCCATTTAAAGCGGGCTCTTCTCCGCAGTGTTTCAAATGTAGAATACATGAAGGCAGCCTCACACACCGTCTGTGGTCCTGCCCCAGCGTTCAGGGAGACTGGGAGTCTGTCCTACTGGAAATTAGAAAACTTCTCCAAACCCACTCTGATTTTGACCCTCTGTCTCTTCTCCTTGGCTTACCAAATAGGTGGATCAGTAACAAACGTAACAGGAAACTATATAATATTTTAACTTTTTGTGACCAAAAGAACATACCACTCCACTGGACTTCTGACAAACCCCTTCTGTTTCTGGAAGGAGGAAGCTGATACTGGAGCACATTCCGCTTGACTTTTTGACACGCCTGACACACTCTAGGATCGACATATTCAGTCCCATTTGGAAACCCTTCCTGGACTATACTGAGGGAAATGTGTCCTCAGTTCTGTCTCGAGCTTTCATCTGCTCTTAAATGAACTTTTTGTTGTATTGTGTAGATATGAATGTGAGGAGTATCTGTCTCCATGCTGACTGTGAATCTCTGTTTCAGTTTTGACTGTAGTGCTGAGCTGTTTTGTTTTGTTTTGTGTTGTTTTGAAAAAATGAAAAATGAATAAATATATTCTTTAAAAAAAAACCTGATGTATACAATTAGATCCATGCAATACACAGAAAATCCACCAGGGGGAGGAGTTCATTCACCAGAGGCCTTTAGTGACACTACAGGACTGACATTAATGAGGAAGAACTGGGAGCATTTAGAAAAAGAATTACCAATGTGTTCCACATGTTTGTGTTAGATTATGTTTTTGTTTGTTCAGAAATAATATTTGAGCATTGAGACCTGATGGATCAAATATGATACAGAACTGAAACTCATACATGGAAATTGATATTTGAAAAAAAAAATTGGGTTGTTCAGAAGGACCAGTAAAGGCTCCAGTTTCAAAGAACTAGAATTTCCTGTCAGTGATGTAATAGTTCAGGCTTTACAGGGTTAGAGGAAACATTTCATTTGTCATTTTTCGACAGTATAAGGGTTTTCTAGGTGGTTCCTTTATATATAACCCTTCGCTGATGCAGGAGTTTTAGCATAAAAAAATTCCTGATTATATACTTTAACCCATAAAGACCCAAACATCCACTGGAGACCCAAACCATCTACTGATGTAAACTGTTTAATACCTGCTGACCCACTAATCCTGTCAATACATGAGCCCAGTGAACATGTGACAGATAAACAGAACCACACTGCTGCCGTTTCACACTCACACTTTGTCATGTCTTTTATGGATTGGGATTGGCTCTGTCAACTCACCATATATTTTTTATTAGTAAGTTTTTAAAATTTTTAGGAATTACTAGAAATTTCAGCCGACCCCATTTGAATTCCAGGTGACCCCAGGTGGGGTCCTGACCCCAAGGTTGAAAACCACTGAGCTATGGCATTGTACTGACAAAAACAGTGCTTTTCTTCATTCCATGTTTTCTTTTCTGTCTGTTTTAGTCACATGACACACACAGGAGTTAGGACTGGACTGCAGAACCGTTGTTTTTGGTGACTTTTGACGGTCTAATAATTTTTTCTGCGTCTGTATAAATGACACAAACTTTCTGCACAGACTTGCTTTCACTTTACACTGAATTTGTTCTGAGTCATGTGGTGTGTGTATATTCAAATATGTGTGTGTGTGCATTCACCTGTGTCTATTTTGGTGGCAGCTGTGTGACAGTGGTCAGTGTGTCTGAGCTGCTGCTGGAAACTGCCTGCTTCCTCTGAACCTGCACCAGCAGTTTGTCTGTTTTCAGTGAAGACGCTGAAGAATCAGAGGCCGACAGGGACGACGCCACGGTGAGCACCACGCTTTTTATTTTCCTCCTTTCCAAGAGACAAAAACAGCACATGTTGTCACTGTGAACGATGGACTGTATCTGAACCATTAGCACTGACTCCATTCATCATCAGTTAAATCTACTGTTCTCATAAGAACAAAATGAAACAAACAACAAAAGGCAGGATGAACCGTTTCAGCATCTGAGAGGTTTTTGAAGGACAGGAGGGCAGGGAGCCAGATGAGTAAAGTCAAGTCAAGTCAAGTCAAGTAAAGTGAGTGAGTAAGTAAGTAAGTGAGTTTGTTTGTTTGTTTGTTTGTTGACAGTAGCAACACAGAGCAAGCAGGTGCAGAGAAAAAGACAGGTCGAAAAACCACAAACAAGTGAAAAATTAAATATAGACAAAAATGACAAATTTGGAGAAAATATGGAGGGGATGGAATGTCACACACCATTATTCTGAACAGGAATTAAATGAAGAGAATAAAGTGGAAAAGGATGAAATTTATTATCTATCTATCTATCTATCTATCTATCTATCTATCTATCTATCTATCTATCTATCTATCTATCTATCTATCTATCTATCTATCTATCTATCTATCTATCTATCTATCCATCCATCCATCCATCCATCCATCCATCCATCCATCCATCCATCCATCCATCCATCCATCCATCCATTCACCCTTCCTTTCTTCCTTCCTTCCTTCCTATCCATCCATCCATCCATCCATCCAGGACAGAGACAGTATGGTTGTTTTAAACCCTTTCATGTTTCATTTAAAGACAGTGTCCTGTTTTGGGATAAAAACTGCCACCATGATGAAGACTTTGGTGATTTCTAAGGCTACATTTTTACCAGTAAAGAATAAATAATTTCCATTTGTTTTCTCTGACATTAAAAACATTCCTTCTTCCTTCATGGTTTTAGTTTTGTGCCATGGAGGTGACGGCAAAGTACTGCTACGAGGCTGCAGCCGATGACGAACTCAGCTTCAGAGTGGGTGACTGCTTAAAGGTGCGACAACACACACTCGACATTTCACAGATACGTCACATGCACCTTTGGGTTTGTCAGAACAAACCCCTTTGTGTTTTCAGCCGCTCAGTCCTACACATGAAAATATTTGACCTGTGTGGATGTCGCTGCCGGGTTTTAATGCAAATTAGGGTCATCGCAGTAACTGGGAATTTATACAGGATGACTCACAACAATGTGTCTTTGTTCTTTCAGAGACAGTAACGGCTTTTACAGCCAAAGATATGAGATAAAACCTGCTTCATACTAAAACAGAAGCTGTGAAAAGGTTCATGTACATTCAACACTACGCAGCTACTCTGGACACTACACATTCATTAAAAACTTTGTCACATCTTCTCTTTTTTGGAGTTTTTTTTTTAACCCATAAAGACCCAAACACCCACCATTGACCAAAAGCATCTACTGATCGAACTGTTTAATACAGTGTTTTTCAACCTTGGGTCGGGACCCCACATGGGGTCGCCTGGAATTCAAACGGGGTCACCTGAAATTTCTAGTTATTTATAACAATTTTAACCCTGTAAAGCCTGAACCATTAAATCACTGACAGAAAATTCCAGTTCTTTGAAACTAGAGCCTTTATTGGTCCTTCTGAACAAACCCCCCAATTTTTTTTCAAATATCAATTTCCATGGATGATTTGAAATTTTGTATCATATTTAATACATCAGGTCTCACTGCTCAAATACTGTTTTTTTAACAAACGAAAACACATTTATAACACAATAATATAATAATAATTATGACATAATATAGCACAAACATATCTAACAAATTGGTAATTCCGTTTCAAAAGTGTCAGGGTTCATCCTCCTTCCTCATTAATGACAGTCTTGTGGTGTCATCAGGTTTTTCAAGACAAAAAATATCACATTGATCACATAGAGGGCCTTAAAACTCATGTATCAAATATGACACGTTTGGTATTAAAGGGTTATAAACTTACTAACAAAAAATATATGGTGAGTTGACAGAGACTATCATAATCCATAATAGACAAACTGAGTGTGAAACTGCAGCACTGTGCTTCTGTTTGTGTCACATGTTCACTGTGGTCAGTTTCAGATGCTGCAGCTCTTTCATCATTCATAGTTTCAGTTCTAGTTTGTTCAGTATTAATTGTCCTCCTTGTAAATCCCAGCTGGACTGACTGGACAGATCCTGACCTTTAACCTACACCTGGATTTACTGCCTCTGTCCACAATAATAGACATTATACAGACTAAATGTCCACAATAACAGACATTATATAGACTAAATGTCCACAAGAATAGACATTATATAGACTAAATGTCCACAAGAATAGACATTATATAGACTAAATGTCCACAATAAGAGACATTATATAGACTAAATGTCCACAATAATAGACATTATACAGACTAAATGTCCACAGTAATAGACATTATACAGACTAAATGTCCACAATAACAGACATTATATAGACTAAATGTCCACAGTAATAGACATTATACAGACTAAATGTCCACAATAACAGACATTATATAGACTAAATGTCCACAATAATAGACATTATATAGACTAAATGTCCACAATAATAGACATTATACAGACTAAATGTCCACAATAATAGACATTATACAGACTAAATGTCCACAAGAATAGACATTATACAGACTAAATGTCCACAATAATAGACATTATACAGACTAAATGTCCACAATAATAGACATTATACAGACTAAATGTCCACAAGAATAGACATTATATAGACTAAATGTCCACAATAATAGACATTATACAGACTAAATGTCCACAATAATAGACATTATACAGACTAAATGTCCACAATAATAGACATTATATAGACTAAATGTCCACAATAATAGACATTATATAGACTAAATGTCCACAATAATAGACATTATATAGACTAAATGTCCACAATAATAGACATTATATAGACTAAATGTCCACAATAATAGACATTATATAGACTAAATGTCCACAATAATAGACATTATATAGACTAAATGTCCTCTAACATTAACATGTATTTGCAACATAGTATAGCAAACTATTACATGATCAAAAATAAATTAATTTTTGCAAAAAAAAAAAAAGTCTGTTCTGAACGTCTAGGGTCACCAGAAATTAGTGATGTTAAAATGAAGTCATGAGTGAAAAAAGGTTGGAACCACTGGTTTAATATCTGGGTCACTATGTAATTGAGGGGCTTTCTGAGTTCCCTTTACAGAGTAGTATAGTTTACAGGTACAGTTGGTATTTTTGCTGTTTTCAGGCCTGAAATCAGCATAACCATAACACCACATAGCATTTGTACAGAAAGATTCTTCTAAATATCATATATACAGCTGAGTAAAATTGAAAGTTATTTATTAAGATACTGTTGTAACACTGTTGACATCAGAGTGTGATAAATACACACTTGAGTCACACACTACTTTATATCCTCCTGAGACCCAGTAAGTAAACATTTTCACCATTTTACATCAAATAATTGCCTTAATTGGAAACAGCATGATGCAACAGTTTTTACAGACACATTTTTACTTTGTTTTCATACAATGTCCTTTTCAGTGGATATTTTTTAATTATTTATTTTAACCCTTTCATGCATAGTGGTCACTACAGTGGACCGTTATTCTACAACTGTTCTCTTGTATGTCCATGGATTTTGTTTTAGTTTCATATCTGCAAACACATTGGACGCTTATGCATCATCCCATACACTGCAACTAATAACATGACTGTAACTGTGTTGTTCTTGATAAACCTGATCTAACATGTTTGAGTGTAAATCAGTTGCTTATTATTGTTATTAGACTGTAATTCACAGCAAAGTTTTTTTTGTTTTTTTTTTTTGCATATTATCTCCATGAAGTGAGTAATGACTCATATTAGAGTTTGTTAAAATGTGAGAAAACATCAGATTAACAGCAATAAAATGTTCTTATTTCATAGTTTTCACACAGTATATCAATAAATACTTGTTTTCTTTGCTTTCTTTTGTGTCCAGTTTAGTGGACATTTTTGCAACTCTGGAAAAAAAGCCTCAAGAGGAATAAAAACACCCAGGAAAAAAAATCTTGATGAAGGTTCTCATAATTCATGCATGAAAGGGTTAAAGTAAAGCTGTGAAACTCTTGTCCACTACAGAGGACAAAAATGCATTGCTGGGTCTCAGGAGGATATTAAAACTTTCAGACAGACTGTGGGTTTTTGTTGTACTGTGACTTTCCAAACGGCCTGCACAGTCCTACTAAAGGCCTGAGGGGGAGGGGTTGTGTCTAATGTCAGTGCGTCTCACCGTCAGATCCTGCAAACCAGTGGAAACTGGTACAAAGCTGAACTTAACGGAGTGGAGGGGTTCGTACCCAAAAACTTCATCAACATCGATTTCCCGAGGTAACGCTGTGACATGACAGTGATGTGCTTGTATGTGCCTGAAGATCGATTCTGTTCACTTACACCAGGGCTGTCAAACTCCTGTTGGTTCAGTTCCACATCCAGCCCAACAGGACCTGCAGTGGGCCGCACCATTCAAATAATAACAGAATAATACATAAATAATACCAATTCCAAAATGTGTATGTCTAATTTCTTTGTTTTAGAGTGAAAAAAGTAAATTTATATTATCAAAATTTCTACATCTACAAACTATCTTTAAAAACTATGGAAAAACATGAACAACCATGACCAAAATGAAATTTATTAAGAAAAAAAAAGTGCAATTTTATACATTTATGCCATTATTTGGCCTCAGCTTCTTATTTATACATGTTCATTACAGTGTACAGATCCCAGTGGATCTACAAATACACAAAACATTTAATAACAGACAGAATACTAGTACAATTACTCTGAATTCTCTTCAGACATTTCAGGTTGTTCATATTTGTTCAGGTTTTTACATTTTTTTGTCAAAGGCTAGTCTATAAATGTTAACATTTTTGTGTAATTTGACTTTTTTTTTTTACACTAAAACAAAGAGAAAAATATGTGTTTTTTGTCATTTATACTTTATTATGATAGTATTTTACTGGTCTGACCACTTTAGATGGAACTGAACTAAATTTATTTTGACATCCTTGATTGTTAATGTCTTCAGTGTAATTTTTGTATTTCACACATTCATCCTGCGGGCAGGATTGGACCCTTTGGTGGGCTGGTTTTGAACCCCGGGACACATGTTTGACACCCCTGACTTAAATGTTATTTGGTTTTTGTCTTAATTTGCTTCGTTTTGTGTTGGGTGTTTTTTGTTTTTTTTTGTTTGTTTTTTTGCATGTTCGAAACAAACAAATAAATAAATAAATAAAATAAAAAAATGTGTTGATATTTTGGAATGCGTACCTCCTGAACATCCTCCCTGTCCTTCATCACAGCTGGTACCAGGAGGACGCCAGTCGCAGCGACGCCAAGAAGCTGCTGATTTCACAGCCGACCGGGACCTTCATCATCCGCAGAAGCAGAGATGAAGACGCAGGCAGCTTCTCCATCTCCGTCAGGTGCATCCACTGTGTAGAAACGCAGAAAAACAAACAGGAAACCACTGACCTCTGTCATCTACTGGACTGTCCAACGGCGGCCTCTTTCTGTTTTTTTTTTTTACTTTCTATTTTCATATTTTAAATCACTTTCACAGTGCAGTAACAAAAAAAAGAAAAAAAACCAACACACACAATTAGGGCTGTGGTTCGGCAAGAATCTGGTGATACAATACAAATCACAACACTAGGATCACAACACCACCTATCACGATATATCACAATACTGTTCAAAAGGCAATTTTATGTTTGTTTCTTTTTTTTAAATGATTATTTCCTTGAAGAATTAAATTCCATCATAAATCTGCCCAAATCCTAAACACATTTGTATTTGATCCCAACAGGATCTAATGTTCTATCAGCAAATGTTCCAACTGTGTTCAAACTGAAATTCTGTTTTACACACATTCCAGTTTCAGATCCTGTTCAAATGTTCACATTCTATTAGTTCACAACTAACATCAGAACAGGATTGGAGTTCAATCCAAACAAAGGAACCAACATTATTGAATAAAACAGTGTTAAAGAATAATACATAAAACAGAAACAATAAAAAAACAAAACAAAATGAACCTCCACAATATCTGGATTTGAATAAACACCTACAAATATCCATACAGTACTTTTTAATATCGATACAGTATTGGGAAAAGAAATATTGCGATATATTGCAGAACCGATATTTTCTTACAGCCCTACACACACTACAGCTGGGGGGGGGTGCTGTTCCTTATGCACTGCTTTTCTGTACCAGATCTGACATCCACAGTTCCTGTCCTTGAATCTGCTCCATTTCTGCCATCTTCACTTCAACGTTTCCATCTTAATCCTCAGATGGAACGTTAATTTTTCCATGGTATATGTTTCCTCTATAATGTCCAGATCATTGTTGTGGTCGAAGGGTCACTTCTGAACCAGTTCCTTGTGACTCTCTTTCTGCAGACAAGAATTCACATTTTAAATAAGTAAGCGTCTTCTCTTTTAACGACGTCATCAGGTATTAGACCCAGGTAGACGGTCTGGGGGTCCACTGGACTTTTTCAGCCGTCTCTTTTTAAACCGTGTCTACTACAGTTTAATACAGTTTTATGCTTCTGTGGACTAGAACTGACTATAATTTGAATAGATCTTTATTGTCACTGTCACAGGAACAATGTCAGTTCATTTAGCAGCTCATTTCTGTTTCGCAGCAAAAACAATTAGTGCAAAAAAACTGTATATAAAATATCAAATTTGGTGCATGTAAGTATATTTTCTAAGCTATCCTTTAGAACAGTGGGTTCCAAACCTTTTTACCTAGACCCCCTTCTGCTTCTGTCCCAGACAAGCAAGCCCCCCCCACCCCCACCCCCGATAAACAAGGACCAAATGATTCTCCAGGAACACGTTGTAAAGTGACCACGTACAAATCCAACATGACAGGATTTGTTTGCTGAAAATGACTTTGTTTATAGACATGCATGTTCTAGGCTGTTTTTCTTTCTTAGATTTTCAGAAAAAAAATTACGTTAGTGTGTTATTAAAAACATTTTATTTGACTTGGAACATTTTTCTTATTTATACATCAGTAATTCACTAAAAACATTTAAATATTTAGTTGATGGTATTAAACTGTATATACTACAAAGCCAGTACAACACACGTTTGCAAGGTTCTCCCTCACATCTGAAGGCTTATGTCCTGCACATGAGCCATTCTGGGAACTAAAATAATTGTTGGTTATCAGCGGGTATCTTAAATAAGGTTTTTGCATGTTGTGTTTTTTTTTTTTTTTTTTTTTTTATCTACTGCAGCTTTTCCAAATTTTGGAATAGTACAGTCAAGGAAAAAATTCTTAGCCCACCCTTGTTTTCTTCAGTTTCTTGTTCATTTTAATGCCTGGTCCAACTACAGGTCCATCTGTTTGGACAAATATAATGAGAACAACACAAACAGCTGACAGTAGTTTAATTTCACAGCTGATATCTGTTCTAGATATACACAAAAGATAAATACAGAACTTGTTACAGGTGTAAAGAAAGGTTTTGCTGTAGGTCCTACACTGTGCAAACATGCGAACCAAGGAAGGAAAATGAAGACACAGATGATTCTACTGCATTTTAGTTCATGTTGCATCGTTCTTTCTAGTTTTTTGTTGTTGTTGTTTTTATGTTTGGAAAATCCAACATTTCAGTGCACGTTCAACTATTGTACATACAGTCGTGGAAAAAATTCTTAACCCACCCTTGTTTTCTTCAGTTTCTTGTTCATTTTAATGCCTGGTCCAACTAAAGGTCCATCTGTTTGGACAAATATAATGAGAACAACACAAACAGCTCATAGTAGTTGAATTTCACAGCTGATATCTGTCCATTGAACATGTTTTCTGGATAAAAACCCAAATCCCTTCAGTTCTTCCATCAGTATCTGTGTCACTGTTCTGACAAAAACAGTGCTTTTATTCAGTCCGTGTTTTCTTTTGTCTGTTTTAGTCACATGACACACACAGGAGTTAGGACTGGACCGTTGGTTTTGAGGACTTTGGATGGTCTAATCACTACCTCCGCCAAGGAGGTTCTGTTTTTGCCAGGGTTTGTTTGTTTGTCTGTCCGTTAGTGTGCAACATAACTCAAAAAGTTATGGACAGATTTGGATGAAATTTTCAGGGTTTGTTGGAAATGGGATAAGGAAGAAATGATTAACTTTTGGGGGTGATCGGGGGTGGGGGGGCCCACGGGGGGGCCCACGGGGGGGCCACTGATCAGCCTTGGTGGAGGTCTGCGCTCTCAGAGTGCTTCTAGTTTTTTCTGTGACTGTATAGCGGTACTAGTTCAGAGTGACAGATTTTTTTAATTAAAAAAAAAAAAATCTTGCATCTGAAAACCTGGGAGAACCTTGATTTGGCAGCCGTGAAAAATGTTGGACTTTTACTGAAGAAGCTGTCGGACAGTTTCACTACACAACTGATTTGTAGCTGCTCACATACTACTGACTGTCACTGGGTTTATCTGACAGCGTCTCACATGAACAGGAAAACCACCAGTGAACCCGTCTGCTCTTTTAGAATAAATGTGGATTTTTTTGCAATATTTGAGACTTTCACTGCTATGGAAAAAATATGTATTTTCTCTGCACTTTAGACATAAATGATCCACAGACACTGAAACTACTGTGTTCATTTTTCACTCCACTGTAGAAATGCAAAAGATGTGCAGCATCTGAAGGTGTTACGGGACACCAGGGGGCAGTATTACCTCTGGACAGAAAAGTTTCCATCTGTCAACCAGCTGGTGGAGTTTTATAAAAAGAACTCTGTCTCCAAACAGGATACCATATTCCTGCAAGAAACACAACAGCAGGTAGGAAATACTAAAGAAAAATACCAATATAATAAATGCACATGTTACTAGAGCATCTATTGAATCAGTGTAATAGTTTAGGCCCACGGCCCAAAACTGGCTCTACAAATGGTCCAACCCGGCCCAAAGAAGTGCAACAGTTACACTGAAAATATGAACAATCGCATACAATTCAATGTGATATCAAGTAAAATAATAATAACAATAATAATAATAATAATATATGATTGCATAAATAATGACAACTTGGTCATTGGTCTACTGTAAAAAAAAAAAAGTAAAATTACATTATGAAATTATTTACATTTACAAACCCTGTCACCATAAAATGTGACTAAACTGAACAAATGACAAAATTAAGTACAATTTTCACACATTTCTGCCTGTTACAAATGTTTTCTGTTTGTAGATCGACTGTGATCTGTAAATTGTGTTAATAATAAGCTTATATAATAATAAGCACTTATTTTTTTAATCGATATCTCAGGTTGTACATGGTTGTTCACATTTTCATAAAGTAACTGAACTTTCACACTAAAACAAACTGAAAAACGTGGATTATTATGAATAGGTTATTATGTTATTTCCCTGGTCTGACCCATTTGAGGTCAGATTGGGTTGAATGTGGACCCAGAACTAAACTGACTTTGACACCTCTGGTTTAGAGGTTAAACGATGGTTTTATTTGTTTGTTTCATCAGCAAAGACGAAGGCCAGATCGTTCACCATCCCTCCCTCCTCCGACCCCCCCCAATCCATCTGCGATAGACCCACGTCGACCTCCACCTCCACCACGACCGGTACGCAGCATCAGCAGCAGCATTAGCATCAGCATTAGCATCAGCATTAGCATCAGCATTAGCGTTAGTGCCAGCATCATTTTCAGCATTAGCATTAAGATTAGCATCTGCATTAGCATCAACATCAGCATCAGCATCAGCATTAGCATCAGTATTAGCATTAGCATCAGCATTAGCATCAGCATTAGCGTTAGTGCCAGCATCATTTTCAGCATTAGCATTAAGATTAGCATCTGCATTAGCATCAACATCAGCATCAGCATCAGTATTAGCATTAGCATCAGCATTAGCATCAGCATTAGCGTTAGTGCCAGCATCATTTTCAGCATTAGCATTAAGATTAGCATCTGCATTAGCATCAACATCAGCATCAGTATTAGCATTAGCATCAGCATTAGCATCAGCATTAGCGTTAGTGCCAGCATCATTTTCAGCATTAGCATTAAGATTAGCATCTGCATTAGCATCAGCATTAGCATCTGCATTAGCATCAGCATTAGCATCAGCATTAGCATCAGCCTCCATCTGTCTGCGTTCTTTCTCAGTCTTCATGTGCTTATTGTGTCCTCATTTACATGTTTGCTGTTTAACCCTAATTCTTAAATTGTAAAAAGTATTGAATCCAACAAAATATTTATAGTTGAAGTCAGCGATTCGCAAAATTTTTCACTTCAAGACACAAAAGACAAACGTGACATCTCCTCAGGATCCAAACTTACAGATATGTCATGAATAGCCTTACGTTGCATTTTTTACTGACTCTTCCATGTCTTTTTTAATTTTCATGTCATTTTAACCCTTACAGACCCAAACCTCCACCTTTAACCCAAACCATCTACTGATCTAAACTGTTTAACACCTGCTGATCCACTGATCCTATCAATACATGTCAATAACTGCTGTCAAATACAGTTCTTCATCTTTTCATGGTCATCAGATATGACCCATTTGGACGTTCAGAGGCTCCGTAGTTACCATGGAAACACCGTCATCTTCTACAACATTGATTCTCCAGTCAAACCCATGGAGTTGGATCAGTGACAGTGGATGGACACACTGGGTTTGTGTTCAGTTAAGGATTTCTTGTCTGAAAAAGTCCCTTTTTTCCTTCAGTTTTCTTCAGGAAAATACCTGATTTACACTGAAAAAATCAAAATGCAGAAGATAAAATTAGAATAAATGATTACAAAACACTTATGAAAGTTTAAATGGAGACAAAAATCATTTTTTGTAAATGCCACAAAAGGAGCACAGAGGTTTTAAGGGTTAAAACACAACAGGTCTAAAATAGTAATAAAAAATAAATACTAAAATAATAATAATTCTCTATTTTTAACTTTTCTGCTGTGATTTATCACCATTTATTGTAATATTATCCTTTTTTTCAGTGAAAATCATGTATTTTCCTATATTTAATTTACTGATCATATAGACGTTCATAAAAGCTCAGATTAAAGTTGAGGAACATATTAGAAACAGAGAAAGCTGAAGAAAAACATGACTTTTTCAGCACAGATGTAAATAGAACTTCTTTAACCCATAAAGACCCAACACTACTTTTGTGGCAGTCCTCAAATGGATTTTCCTCTATATTTAACATTTCTTAAGTGATTTATCACCATTTATTGTAATATTATCCTCTGTATTTTAAGTTTTTCCAATGTAAATCATGTATTTTTCTATATTTAATTCACTGATCATGTAAATGTTCATTAAAACTTAGTGTAAATTTAAAGGCTATTAGAATATAGAGAGTTTTAATTGCAAATCCATTCTTTTTGATTGATGAATAAACAAACAAATTTCTCTCCATATTAGAACAAATCAGAAAAAGATGAGGAAAAAGTGACTTTTTCAGCAAAAAATATCATGAACTGAACACAAACCCAGTGTGTCCATCCACTGTCACTGATCCAGCTCCATGGGTTTGACTGGGGAATCAATGTTGTAGAAGATGACGGTGTTTCCACGGTAACTATGGAGCCTGTGAACGTCCAAATGGGTCATATGTGATGACCATGAACAGATGAAGAACTGTACTTGACACCAGTTATTTCCATGTATTGATAGGATCAGTGGATCAGCAGGTGTTAAACAGTTCAGATCAGTAGATGGTTCTGGTCTCCATGGGTTAACAGACAGATATCTGCATTTACTGTGTTACTGTGCAGGTTTATGATCCTTTTCTGTCTTTCTTTTGGATAAATTTGACCTAAAACATGATCAGATTTTCATCCATGTCCAAACAGTCGGTGGTTTTGGTTAAAGGTGGATGTTTGGGTCTTTAAGGGTTAAACAAAAGTCTGGGTTTTTCCATGTTGGTTCCTTTTTTTATCTGACTGATTAAAAGCGGTCTGTGTCTTCATCCTTCTCCACGTCCACGCTGCAGGTCATCGCCATTTACAATTTCCAAGCCAAGGAAAAAGACGAACTGGAGTTCCACGCCGGAGACATCATCGCAGTGTTGGACAGCTCGGATCAGGTGTGGTGGAAAGGTCAGCTGAGAGGCAAAACCGGCCTGTTCCCCTGCAACTACACCAAACCCATGTAGCAGGCTCACAATGTCTGAACGTCCAAATATGGACATATCTGATGACCATGAAAAGATGAAGAACCGTACTTGACAGCAGTTATTGACATGTACTGACAGGATTAGTGGATCAGCAGGTGTTAAACAGTTCTATCAGTAGATGGTTTAGGTCACTGGTGGATGTTTACTACTTTGGTTTCACTTCCCAAATGATGATTTCTCTAGATTTAACTTTTCTTCAGTGATTTATCAGCGTTCATTGTAATATTATTATCTTTACTTTGCATTTTTCACTGAAAATCAGGTGTTTTCCTATATTTAATTCACTGATCATGTAGATTTTCATAAAAGCTCCGATTAAAGTTGAGGGTTATTATATTAGAAACAAAGAAAACTGAAGAAAATGTGACTTTTTCAGCAAAATACATCAATAACTTAATATAAAACAACTGTGTCCATCCACTGTCATTGATCCAACTCCATGGGTTTGACTGGAGAATCAATGTTGGAGAAGATGATGGTGTTTCCATGGTAACTACGGAGCCTGTGAACGTCCAAATGGGTCATATGTGATGACCATGAAAAGACGAAGAACTGTATTTGACACCAGTTATTGACATGTACTGATAGGATAAGTGGATCAGCAGGTGTTAAACAGTTCTATCAGTAGGTGGTGGTGGCTGTTTGGGTCTTTATGGGTTAAATTATAATGTAAACAACCGTGCAAACAAATGGAATTTCAGCAAAAAATCTGAATTGAGCATAAACACCTGCAGCGTGAACACAGTCGTACCTGAATGTAAAAGTGTATCCTGAACTCCAGAGTCTCTCAAATGTAAAACTAAGTCAAAACAATGACACTGTAAGTTTTTCATGTGTCACTGCATCTGCTGTGGATATTAAATAGAAATGGAACATAAAACAACTAATAATACACAAATGTTATAATGATAGATGTATGTTTTTTAAAGTGCTATATTTTTAATATAAGAAAACGAGCTTAATTTCCTTGTCGATGGTGTCATTTATGCTGCGTGCGTTATCCAAACATACATTTTATATGACATATCATTAGCCTCGAAGCATAAGTGGACAAAAGTATGTGGACACGTTGAATTCAGGTGTTTTTTTTCTAACAGGGGTCTGGGATACAAAACATTAATGACTAATGTCAGAATAGAGTTTTATACTATGGGATAAATATCATTGCATTGGTTAGTTTGGGTTAAATTGTTACCTTTACTTCCAAAACGCCTCAGAGATGGGTTTGACTTAATTTCTCTCAACATTGATTATTTTTCTGTATTTTTTTTAATCCATGACTATGATTTTAAATGTTCTAACCCTAAATTTCTAAAATATTTTTCCTGCTCTGACTGTAAATAACAATTTTCTACCACAACTAAACATCTACTTTCTTGAAATCTCACCGAGGAAGAAAAATCTACCATTATACTTTCTAAACTATTTTTGAATGTTTGTATATTATGTCTGGCTGTATATACATTTAACGAAGGTCCAGTACTTGGGGGGGGGGTGCTGCTGGATAGGAACTGGATACAACAGTTTCATGTACAAGTTGTATGTTTCTTGTTGTACAAATAAAAAAGATCTTGATAAAAAAAATTAACTTTAGAAACTATATGGACATAAATATTGGGACACATCATGTCTACAGCTGTCCTGTTCATGAGGATTTAACATAAAAACATCAATATTAATAATCAATATGATATTTATCCCAATATAAAACTATATTATGACAGAAAAGAAACACTTGAATTCTAGTGTCCCAATACTTTTGTCCATACAGTGTATGACTTAGCTAATTATGCTATGAGGCTAATGATATCAAGCATTTGTGCTACAAACACTTTGAAATGTATTAAAACTAATGTTAAACACACTTGTCTGAATTGTTGGTTCAGATGCATTTCATTTTTGGCATCATTCACTGACGTTCAGCAAAAAGACCTGAGATACGAAGAAATCATAATGTTAAGAAAATGAATATGCAGCACATACATACTGTACAGCCGTGGAAAAAATGATTAGACCACCCTAGTTTTCTTCAGTGTCTTGTTCATTTTAATGCCTGGTCCAATTAAAGGTACATTCATTTGGACAAATATGACGATAACAACACAAATAGCTCACAGTAGTTTAATTTCAGAGCTCATATCTATCCATTTAACATGTTTTTCTTGACAATAACCAAAATCCCTTTGAGATTGCTGAGATTAAAGTCATAATTCTGAGAAAAAAAAGTCTGAATTCTGACTTTTCTCAGAATTCTAACTTTTAATCTCAAAATTGACTTGTTTCTCAGAATTCTGACTTCAATCTCAGAACAATAATGAAAAAAAAAATTTTTCAAGTCAGAATAATCACAGAAAAATAAAAATATATATATTGGACCTTAATTTAAAGTGTTTTTCCAGTGGCCCTAATCTTCTTCTGTAAAACTACAACACTGAATTATGTCTCAACTTATCATTTCTACATGAGCATTATGGATCGGCTCTACAAACGCACAAAACATTTAATAACCGGCAGAATATTGTTAAATTGTGCTTAGTTTTCTTTAGATATTTCAGGTTGTTCATATTTCATCTGGTTATTCACATTTTATTGTTAAAGGATAGTTAGTTAATGTAATTTTTTTTCATAATTTAATGTTATGTTTTTGCACTAAAACAAAGACAAATTCGAGTTGTCATTATTTATAGGTTTTTATCTTGTTATTTTAATTGAGATCACACTGGTTTGAATGTGGAACCTGAACTAAAATGAGTTCCACAGCCTTTACTGTTAACATCTTCAGCGTCATTTTGGCACTTCGCAAATTCATCCCTCGGGTCGTTTTAACCTTTGGCGTTTCGATTTTGAGCCACGTTCCGTATGTTTGAACCCCTATTCTATAGGGTTTAATGGTTTATGTACAGCAGGAAAAACAAAAGAGCTGCACAGAACTGTACAGCAGTGGATTAGAAGGGATTAGAACTGTTCTGGCACTGGTATGTTGGCAAACTGATCAGAAAAACACACCACTAATGTCATTTTGTCTATAAATCCTCTGGTGGATTTCCTCTAAAATATACAGAAATCCACCTGTTTTCAAACACAGTCATTTCATTAATGTTTCGTTCCAAAGGCACTCCTGCAGTGGTTCCCAGACAGACCAGTTAGTGTTATTTCAGGCAGTTCCACAGCACAGTTACAGCCATTTTTGTGTTTCAGTTAAAAAATTCAAATTTATGTTTGGACACACATTATATGAATATGTGAGTAATAAATACTAATAAAAAGTAAAAAAGTAATAATAATAGTATCAGTTTTAACTTCATTATGTGATGTGGTCCTATTGGCTGCTGAGCTTATAGAAAGGAAATGAAGGAAATATTTAGAAATATTTTAAAGTAAAATGACGACAGAATATTGTTAGGATTCCAAGGTTCTTTTGTTTGGTTTTGTCTATCGTCTTTTTTAATCCGTTTTATGTCTATTGTCCCTTCGGTTTTTTTTTTTCTCTGTCATTTCTTTGTTTTCTGTCTATTGTCTTCTAACGTGTGTGTGTGTGTGTGTATATATATATATATATATATATATATATATATATATATATATACACACATATCTGTATATTATGTCTGTTGTCTTGGTTCGTGTCTATTGTCATCTATCAGTTTTTGGAGGTTTTTTGTTTTTCCTTCATGGCTATTGTCTTTTTTTGTTTTGTTTTTTGCCTATTGTTTTTTGTTTTGTTTTTTTTTATTTCTGGTGACTTTTAGTTTCTTGGTGTCGTGATTTTGTAAGTAAAAATAAAAATGATTTCAAAAAAAAAAAAAAAAGGAAATGAAATGAAGAGAAGTGGAAGCCTGGAGCATCACACTCTTTTGACCGTCACGTAACTTGATTTAGGAATACCTCTTTTGTTTGCATCAATTTAAGTTTTTTTTTAACATATATTTATTTGAATTTTGAATATTAGTCACAGTACACAGATACAAAGTGAACAGACATACAGTACAATATGAACTACAGTAACCTCTGTCCCAACCCCACATCTCATCTATCAAGGTTTACAAAGAGGAGAAAGTAAATGCATAAATAAAAAAAAATAAAGAACATAAATATATACAAAGTTACAAAATTAAATGCATTGTGACTTGTGGTTTCTTGTTGTGATTTTGTAAGTAAAAATAAAAAGGATTTCCAAAAAAAACCAAAACTTAATTAATTCATCTTTTGTTTGCATCAATGTAAGTTTTAGTAAAGACAAGAAACTGAAAAGTGTGGATTCCAGACCCTTTATTTACTCATACGTGTCTCGTACAGAAGAACTCTGAGGTCCAAGGTCAGTGCGTTCACTCACTGCACAGTTGTATCATATCCTGTAATAACGATGCTCCTCTAAATATTTTTGTGTCGGGGGTTTTTATTTACGGGGACACTTGAGTTTGGTCTCATAATTTAAAATGTTCGGCACTAAAAATCACTTCAAACGATTGTCTCAACCACCAAGAAACAGTACCTCTTACCAGCCTTCATTATGAAACTGCTAAATTAAATTAATTAAATTAGTTAAATCCAGTTTTAACTTATACATGTTAAGGCCTCGTCAGTAGGAATTCTGGCACTAATAGGCGCTAAACCAGGTGAAACCACATCAACAGCAGAAAACAGAATAATTCCTTGTTTAAAGTGTGAAGTTTGTTTTCTGGTTCAAATGAAGCGTCAGCTCAGAGGAGGCGGGCTGACATTTTGTTCATGTTGTTATATTTTAACTTGTTTAATGTATTTGATTTTATTGTCTCTTAATGCTTTAATTGTATTCACTGTGCTTTTTAATCCTCTGTACAGCACCTTGGTCCACTGCGGCTGTTTTAAAGTGCTTTATAAAGAAAGTTGGACTTTTTCTCAGAAAGGTAACACTTGAGTTTTTTTCAGTTTTTAGGAAATAAGTTGAGCATTAGAAGGCACAGACGCTGCTTTAGGTGAGTGTTTTGCTACAGTTTGATGGTTTCTGTTCTGTAGATGTTGGGAACTTTGAAGTGTCTTAACCTGGGGGAAAAAAAACTGCATTTTTGGAAACAATTTTTGAAAGAAGGGGATTTTCTGCATAAAATGAACATAATAGATCTTCAATATGACATTCTGATCCTCTGTTTTTTGGAATATTATCTGTTTCCCAACATCATTTGTTCTTAATTTATATCATTCATTTACATGCAGATTATCATGTCTTTAATGTGTAATGGAAACACTTGTTTTGGCTTTAAGTCCCATTTATGACAAACTTTTCTTTCCTTGTCACGTTTTCTCATCTTTCAGTGCAATTTTATTTATTCATGTACCAACAAATGACTAAAAATCTTCCTCGTAGTTGTGACATTTGTTGAATATTCATTGTCCACTTTACTGTACGTTTCGACATGGCAGTTCTTTCATTAACTGTTCATGCTTTGCTAATGGTGTTATTCATGTTGTAGATTAAGAACCGCTGCACTACCGCCTCCTGTTTCACTAATGTGAGAACCTTCAATTGTTTAGCTTAAGTGCTGACAGTTGTTTTTGAAGATACAATCCTTTTTCCATCGAGCTGCACTGCCATTACTGCAGACAGTTCTTTCCTTTAGCCGACCACTCGTACTTCTATACATCCTGTGGACTCCTCGTCGTCTGTTTCCACACAGCGGTGTCTCTTTAACGAGTGCGGCTGAGTAAACCACCTCTTACACTTGGAGCACCAGTACGGCTTCTCTCCGGTGTGGACTCGCAGGTGTCGGTTGTAACTGTGCGGGTGATTGAAACACTGGCCGCACTGTTCACACCTGTACGGCTGCTCTCCGGTGTGGATTCGCAGGTGTCGACTGTAGTTACTCAGCCGACCGAAGCCTTTCCCGCACTCGTCGCACTTGTACGGTTTCTCTCCGGTGTGGGTCAGCACATGCTGCTTGTACGTCTTTGAAATGGAGAAACTCTGTCCGCAGTCTTCGCAGCGGTACGGTTTCTCTCCGGTGTGGATACGCATGTGTGACTTCAGGTTTCCCAGCTGAGAGAAACCCCGCCCACAGTGATTACAGCAGTACGGTTTCTCCCCCGTATGGACGCGCAGATGTATCTTGTATCCGCTCACATCACTGAAACTCTTTCCACATTTATCGCACTGGAAGGGCTTCTCACCGGTGTGATTTCGCAGATGTACGCTGAAATGTCCCGACTGACTAAAACTCTTCCCGCAGAAGTCACACTGGTAGGGTTTCTCCCCACTGTGACTCACCTGATGCCGCTTGTATGAACTCAGAAAACTAAAACTCTTTGGACACTGGTCGCAGACGTACGGTTTCTCTCCCGTGTGGACTCGCATGTGGGTCTTATAATTGCTGAAGTAGCTGAAACTCTTCCCACACTGCTCACAGCGGTACGGCCCGCTGTGTCCACTCAGGTGTTCTCTGTACGAGCTCTGGCCGGTGAAACGCTCCCCACACTGGTCACAGCGGTGCACGGTTCCTGGTGGTTCTGGGGGTTCTTCAACATGAGTCTGCAGGTGCATGGTGTATGCACCGGGCTGCTGAAAACTGCTGTCACACTGTTCACATGTAAAGAGTTTTTCTGCAGCGTGACTGAGTTCATGTTTTTTCAAGCTACGCAAGCGATGGAAAGATTTCTTACACTTTGGACACTGATGAGGTCTGATTCCCTCTGAGAGCGTCGGCTTCTCCTGAGAAAAACACAGAAAAGAAGGTGAGAACACAGGAGTTTAGGTTCATCACAGTATATGATTCTGTATATATACTTACACTTTTCTTCCTTTAAACTGTTTTGCACCACACACAAGAGAGTAATCTCTTTTAATTTCATTGTTCATATGTATTTATTTATTTATTTTAAACATGCAAAGAAACTAAATAAAACAAAACAAAGCAAATTAAGACAAAAACAAAACATTTAAATGGACAGAATCTATCTTCAGCACATACAAGTCTGAATTCTGCAACAGGAGTAGGAAGAAGAAGTCTAAACTGATTTAATCCAACCCCTCAGTGCTTTTACACCTTTATCACGAACTGAATACAACAATCAAACAATACATTTTTACTCATTTTAGCATCGAACCACAACTAATCCATCCTGCAGTAACTGAATTCTCCACACCAGTCTGTTCATGTCAGTGCAGTCACACAAACAGACTCAACAGTTCAACAGTTTTCTTCACTAATTCCAGCAGATTTATCAGTTCAACATCATCCACAAACAAACAGGCCTCAGTGTCATTATTAAATACTGGACCTCTCAACAATCAATTCTTTATATCTTTTTTTTAAACTGAATTCTGTTTGATATTTGTTTGATCTCCACACACAGTTTTCCTCCACACGTGGTCATACAGAAACTTTTTAACCTAGTGCGTACTTTATGAATCTGTACATTAAATTTTCCCTGTAAATCATAACCTCCCTCTGTTTCACAAAACATGTCTTGAATATTGCCCAGTATTCTATTCTACTATTCTATTCTATTCTATTCTATTGAATTCTATTCTATACGTAGATATATAATACTTCTGGTTTTGCTTTATGTTTACCATACCCATGTTGGTTTTTTGTAATTATCTTTTTATCTTTTTTTTCAGGCAGCATTATCTTATCAGCATTTTATACCATGTATATAAAGTCTATATATGTCAAGAAAAACAAACAAAAACATACTCATACAGGGGAGCAATGGCAGAAATAGTAAAAAAATATACACAGCAACCTAAAATAGAGTTAATGGGAAAAGTGTTTTTCTATGTGTGTCTATGGCAAAGAATTTCAGTCTGGTCAAACAACTCAAGTACTGTAGTAATCTGTGCACACATGTACTGTATGAACTGTCGTGGTTAACTCTGCTGAAGTTTTGAGCTCAATAGTTTTTATTTGTACTTTTTTCTATGTCTGGTTTGCAATTGCACAATTATCTTGTTGTTTGTTTATTTATTTATTTATTTTTGCTCTTGTTTTTGTCTTTCTCTTCGTCTCTCCTTCTTGTTCTATCTTTTATATGTTATTCTTGCTCTATGAAAGTTAGTGTATTTTTAGAATGTAATCCCCGTTTTATGCATTTGGCTGAAGCCGTTCAGTCTGAGCAGACTTTCCTGTATCTGTCATGTTTAACGGTTTTCTTCCAGTATGTTATGACTTTGTAATCTAAGTGATGTTTGTTAAGTTAGCTGTTTGTCCAGGACAACAGATGGAAGTTAGCTTCTCTGCTAAATCTGGTGCATGCATCTTGTTCTTTGTAACTAATTCTAATACACACTGTCCTGAAACTAAATAAATAAATAAATTCCATTCTTTCCTTTCAGAAACCCTTTGCCCCCGTATAAGATTAACACAGAACATTTAAAGTGTGTAGCATGAACCAAGGGTTTCCATGGGTCTACATGCACGTTACCCTTATCAAGTAAAATCAGCTCTTAATAGTTATTCCAAAAACTGGTGAATTTGTAGGAACCAAGTCTGACAGAAAAAGTCAACTTCTCCATCCTATAGACGTCACCATCCCCATGTTTTATATCTTTTTTTCAGTGCTTCACCTATATCACAGGTGTCAAACATATGGTCCACGGGCCAAAACCAGCCCACCAAAGGGTTACCTCACCTCACCCTAACCCCTGCTGTGTGTGATCTTCATTCTGGAATATCTACTTTAGTTTGTAGTCGGGTGGATTCCCCTGAGGAGCTGATTCTGAGTACAGCAGGCTTGTGGCAAAATACTGGACTACAGTTGTGGAAAAAGTTATTAGACCATCAAAAGTCCTCAGAAACAATGGTTCTGCAATCCAGTCCTAACTCCTGTGTGTGTCATGTGACTAAAACAGACAGAAAAGAAAACATGGAAAGAATCAAAGCACTGTTTTTGTCAGTACAATGACACAGATACTGATGGAAGAACTGAAGGGATTTTGGTTTTTATCCAGAAAACATGTTAAATGGATAGATCTCAGCTGTGAAATTAAACAACTATGAGACATTTTGTTGTTTGCATTATATTTGTCCAAACAAATGGACCTTTAGTTGGACCAGGCATTAAAATGAACAAGAAATTGAAGAAAACAAGGGTGGTCTAATAATTTTTTCTGCGACTGTACATTATAAAAATACATGCATGATCTCACCTCTTCTGAAGAACTCATTCTCCTCCTGACTGGGGGAAGATTCACAGGTTTGCAGTTTTCTCCTGGTTAGCACATTTGTTCTCTAAAATCATCAAGTAGAAACAAAATAGAATCATTTAATCACCTGTTGCATGATACGATCAGGAGACACTGTACACTTCAGCTAAATCTGTTCATCTAGTGGCAGGTTCATACAGATGGATGGAGATAACGACAGATTCTAAGATGAATGGAAAACATCTACATCGCCCCCTCCTGGCTGTGGTCATAAATGCTTCCTCTTCCAGTCTGGTAAAGGTTCATACTTTCTAACAAGTACAACTGTGTAGATCAGGGGTGTCAAACTCCAGTCCTCGAGGGCCAGTATCCTGCATGTTTTAGATGTTTCCCTCTTCCATCACACCTGGAAGCCATCACATCACTATCAGGCTTCTGCAGAGCTGGATGAGCTGATCATTAATTGAACCAGGTGTGGCTGGAAAAGGGAAATATCTAAAACCTGCAGAATACTGGCCCTGGAGGACTGGAGTTTGACACCCCTGGAGTAGACAATTCATTTAGCAGACAGAGGGAGCTTTTATCTGCTTGACTAGTTTCAGCTACTTACTGTGGCCTTTGGCAGAAGCAGGGGCGTAACGGTACAGACAAATTTGGTTTGGTATATTTTCAATACAGGGGTCTTCAGTTCGATACAACTGGGGGGTGCATTTTGTAACTACCTTTGGGACACAGGACATTTCAACAAAATACTGTTCAGTCATTTGTGCATTAACAGGCACCCCTCATGTTATGTATTTTTGAATGTTCAATGTTCATCTATGGCAAACACTGTAATTTACTGAGTGTTTCTGAACGCCTCACAGTATTCCCTGAGGTGCTGTGAACATGACCTCACAGAAACACCACAGCAGAGGTACAGTGAAGGAGAAGAGGAGCAGGTTCACTGGATTTTGTCAACTTGAGTTAAAAAATAAAAACCTTTTTGCTATAAAGGAACCCGTGGACTCTTTTGTGCCACAAAGCTGCAACAAACCAAAAACCGAAACTTAACATGCTTTGAATGTCTGACCCATCTTCTGTGCCTCTGTTATACTCTCTGTTGTCATGTTTTGGGGTTTTTTGCAGCGGCGCTGGGAATACGCCACTGCTGAATGTATATAGAGGAAACGCTGCACATGGGTTCTGCTTGTGTCCACCCTGCTTCCACACTGTTTGTGTTCTTCACATACAGTCACAAAAAAATTACTAGACCATCAAAAGTCCTCAAAAACAAGGTTCTGCAATCCAGTCCTAACTCCTGTGTGTGTCATGTGACTAAAACAGACAGAAAAGAAAACATGGGAGGAATAAAAGCACTGTTTTTGTCAGTACAATGACACAGATACTGATGGAAGAACTGAAGTGGTTTAGGTTTTTATCCAGTAATTCTAACACCAGCTGATCTACTTTTGACTGTTCTAGTTCAGTTATTTGTGCATTAACTGCGTCCACGTGTCTCCCCCTGCTTCACCCCCTCTCCCCCAGTCTCTCTCTATCCCTCTCTCTTTTCTCCTCCTTTACTCTCTCTCTTTAACCCTAACTGGTCCTGTCACTCGTCCGTCCTCCTCAGTCTGGCTCTGCTCCAGGTTTCTGCTGTTAAAGGTACTTTTTTCCTTCCACTGTCACCAGTCACTAGTGTTTGCTCCTGGAGGATTCTGTTGGGTTTCTGTAAATTGGTTTAGAGTCTGGTTTGGACCAACTCTGTATGTAAAGTGTCATGAGATAACTTTTGTTATGATTTGGTGCTACATAAATAAAATTTGATTGATTGATTGATCAAGAAAACATGTTAAATGGATAGATATCAGCTCTGAAATTAAACTACTATGAGCTATTTTTGTTGTTATTATTATATTTGTCCAAACAAATGGACCTTTAGTTGGACCAGCCATTAAAATGAACAAGAAACTGAAGAAAACAAGGGTGGTCTAATCAGTTTTTCCATGACTGTAGGCTACATGTATTCGTTCGGTACACCCCTGTATTGTATCGAAGGCCCTGAACTGAAACAGTTTGATATAATCGAGTGCACAGTTACAGCCCTAGTCAGAAGCATCATGTGATGTTGCTGGAATGTATCTTGTAGGCATAAAACCATATCACGGATTGGAATAACACCACGGTCATCTGTGATGAGGGTATTAAGTACCATCGCTGGATAAAAGAAGCCATAGAGATAAGGAAACACACACCACGTACAATGAACAGGGACGACGGCGCATACACCTGATCACACACCTGGGACGTGGTCCTGGAAAAGGTGTCAGACTGGCCAGTCCTCCTGAGCAGCCCACAAGACACAGCAGCGCAGGATCACATGACGCTTTGGACGAAGGCTACAGGAAGCAGCTGAAACTAGTCAAGCCTTTAAAAGCTGCTCCTGTCTGCTAAATGAATTATCTGCACAGCTTCCTCTTCCATGTTAATCTATGGGACGTTTCACACATATTTCAGTCATTTTTAGCAGATTTGATTTTAATACAGTTGAAGAACATTGCACTATTGTCATATCTGCTGCTGTTTGGTTCCATTATGCACCTTCTCACCTCATAACCATTAATGCATTTAACTACTGCTGCTACTGTAAATAGACTCTGACATGCACCCTTTGTAAAAGTAGCTTCCGGCTTTTTTGGCTCATGACCCCATTTTAACATCAGCAACAGCGACCCCAGACATTCAAAACAGAGACTTTTTTTTTTTTTTTTTGGGGGGGGGGGTTGTAAAAATGTATTTGTTTTTGATCATGTAATTACTGTGCAACACTGGAGCGCCACAAGAAACTGTTCTGTCCCCCTTCCTCTTCACACTGTTCACATCTGACTTCCAGTCCAACTCAGACCGCTGCTTTCTTCAGAAATGTTCTGATGACTCAGCGGTTGTCGGTTGTATCAGAGGACAGGAGGAGGGGAGTACAGGGGCCTGGTTAAGGATTTTGTGGACTGGTGTGACCTCAACCACCTCCAAGTGAACATTTCCAAGACCAAGGAAATGGTTTTGGATTTTAGGAGGAAGAGGTCCAAACTGGTGCCAGTCACCATCCACGACACAGAGGTAGAAGCTGTCTCCAGTTCCAGGTACCTGGAAGTCCAGCTGGACCAGTTGGACTGGTCCTGTCAAATGGAGACTCTGCACAAGAAGGCCCAAAGTAGACTTTATTTCCTACGGAGATTAAAGTCTTTCAACATCTCCAAGCCTCTTGTGCACAGCTTCTACCAGACTGTGGGGGCTGCTGTCCTGTTTTTAGGTGTGGTGTGTTGGGGGGGGGGCTGGCATTTCAGACAGAAACAAACTGAACAAACTGATTAAGAAAGTGAGCTCCATCATCAGGATGGGACTGGACTGGACACAGTTCAGCAGGTGGATGGGCTGAGAATGCTCAGGAAACTGGACTCTATTTTGAAGAACGCATCTCACCCACTGCATCATCTGGAGGTGTTCAGAGAGAGCACCTTCAGCCACAGACTGACCCCCCCTCGGTCCAGAACTGAACGCAGTAAGAGGTCCTTCCTGCTGGCTGCCGTTAGACTTTTTAATACTGCTGTGCGATAAATTATTGTATGCTGTGCATACTTAGGTGTTTGGTTTATTGTATTATTTACATTAATTGTATTGTACATATTTATATATATATATATATATATATATATATATATATATATATATATATATATATATGTAGTTGTTTTTTTTTTTTATTGTTTACTTCTTCATTCCATCGTTGGTTGTTTGTGGGATGTCTATTGTGATGGGTCAGTGTGTTTTTTTCTTGTACTGCTGCTGTAGTAACAAAACAATTTCCTACAAAGGATCCATAAAGTATCTATCTATCTATCTATCTATCTATCTATCTATCTATCTATCTATCTATCTATCTATCTATCTATCTATCGTTAATTTTAGACCACATTATTTATTATTGTGTTTTATATTTCAGTATTAATTCTCATTCTTTACTTTGTATTCGGTACATAATGACTTATTTAATGTATTTTCCCCAGAAATTCCAAGTACCCCCATTTGAGAAAGACTGCCGTAAACTGTCACCGTCACACAAATCACGTCTGAGCTGGATTCACGTCAGTGTCCATTCAATACGATACCAGCCTGTGAGTGAAATCCAGCATTTCCAGTGAAATTATTTCCCAGTGATGCACATTACAAACTTGGTAAATCCCACCTGGTTCAGGTTATCACGAACATCCAAGCTAACTCTCTGACTACACCCTTCACTCACATTAGCTTCAGTAAAGTGACTACTTTTATATAACTTCTCCACCTCCAACTTCAACCTACCGATGACATAATGGACAAAAAACAAAAAGCGGAAAAATACCTTTAAAAGCTTAAACACTTTGGGTCCTCCGCTTTTATTGGTGATGTTTTCTTTTCCCTGCAGACGCCGCCATCTTAAAACACCGGAAATGACGTCATTCCTCTTCTTCTTTGGTGGACCACACATCGCCACCTGCTGTACCGGAGCGTCATAGCAGCTTTAAACGAGTTCCAGTGGAAACTGGGTGTGAACCCTCAACCACCAAAAGCATCTTCTGATAGAAAAGGTGTCATGACCTGGCTCCAAAGGTCACAACAATAAAGGGGAGACCACAGCATGTTAAACTTAACAAGTTATCTTTATTGAACATATTGAATCAAATTGAATAATCAAATAAATCTTAAATCAGTCAGTTGGACCAAATTAAAGATTTGATTATATGAAGGATGGAAGTCAGTTCAGTCAGTGGTGTGAAATATGCATGAGTGGAAATAGAGTGTGTGAAAGTGTTGTGAGCTGCAGGTAAAAATAAATTAACCAAACCAAACAGCCATTATGGATACCTGAGGAGAGAAGGGCAGGTCAGGTCAGACAGAATGGGATGAGTGGAGCAGCTGAAGTCATCTGTGCACACCAGGCCCAGGTGTGCAGCAGGACTGACCAGCTGCACCTCACAGCCACCAGCTGGACACACACCTCCAAGCTGACCACACAACCTGATGACGGTCACCACAAAAGTTGAACCCATAAGGACCCAGTGTGACTTCTGCGGCACTTCCCAAAGGATTTTTTCTCTTTATTTAACCTTTCCTTAGTGATCTACCACCATTTATTACAATATTATCCTCTGAATTTAGCATTTTTTCCAGTGAAAATGATCTATTTTCCTATGTTTAATTCACTGATCATGCAGATGTTCATAAAAGCTCAGAGTAAAATCACAAAGTATTAATTAAAACAGAAAAAAACTGAAAAAAGTGACCTTTTCAGTCCAGTCTGTCTTTAACTGAACATAACCCCAGTGTGTCCACCCACTGTCACTGATCCAGCTCCATGGGTTTGACTGGGGAATCAATGTTTCAAGTTTTTATCCATTTTGTTGCTTATTTTCCCCATGTTATTAATTATTTTGTCTATTTTCTTATTTATTTTCATTCATTTTGTTCATTTACTTTATTTATTTTTTAATTTTGTAAAAAAAAATGTGTTCAGTTTATGGCTTATTTTGTTCATGTTATGTATTATATTGTTGATTTATTATGACAGTGTTTCCACGGCAACTACGGAGCCTCTGAAGGTCCAAATGGGTCATATCTGATGACCATGAAAAGACGACAAACTGTATTTTACACCAATTATTTACATGTATTGATAAGATTAGTGGATCAGCAGTTTAGATCAGTAGTTGCTTTTGGTCGATGGTGGATGTTCAGGTCTTCATGGTTTAAATAAATACAAAATGCTCTTCTGCAACACTGACTCACCATAAAATCCACGTAGTTTGATGAAAGAAGATGCTTGATTTTAATTATTGTTAGTGATATATTTTGTTGAAAATGTACTTTTACGAATGGAATTCTAAAAGTAATGTGATGGACCTGTATGTGGAGGACGTGGTGGGTTATGTAACTGTAGGTAAAGCTGTGTCAAAGTGAAAGTGAGCACCCCTCACCTTATCATTGACTACCTGCTGCTCCCCAAAAACAAATTTACAACAATGTCACTTGCGACCCCCACCCCCCAATCAACCATGACATCCAATCAGTATTGGGTACTGCAACATGATATCATGAACTGCGTACAGATAACACACCCCTTTTAATTGCTGTGTCATCTGTATGCATTATAAGCTTTCTGCGTGTATGTTCACACCGCGTACAATAACAAGCGATTAGCAGCTAGCATGATACGTGGTTAGAGCAATTAGTAGTTGGGGTTAGCGATTAGTGGCTTGCGCAATTAGGGTTCGGCTTAGGGTTAGCGGTTACAGATATGTAAACTGGCGATCTCAGTGTACATTAATGCGCCATCAAACAGCGTTGAATAACATGCGAAAGGATGAAAATGCATCTGTATAGCACGCCAAATGTAATAAGAACTGGCGT
This sequence comes from Sphaeramia orbicularis, assembly GCF_902148855.1. Taxonomy (NCBI): domain Eukaryota; kingdom Metazoa; phylum Chordata; class Actinopteri; order Kurtiformes; family Apogonidae; genus Sphaeramia; species Sphaeramia orbicularis. The sequence continues at coordinate 1,407,789 of NC_043957.1, forward strand.
GACATACAACACGATTTCATGAGCTCAGTGTGGGTATTGACCGATACTCAAGGCCCCAGGATCAGTATCAGCATCAGAACGGAAAAAGTCAGTTCACTGCATCCCTGTACATCAGCAGACCCACACTGGAGAGAAACCATGAAACCATACAGGTGTTCACAGAGAAAAAGATCATTTATTTATTTGACAACATGAAAGTTACACCAGTGTTTAATAAAATGAAGGAACCCTGTCTTCAAACCAGCTCAACGCTTGTTTTTCTCGATATAAAGCTTTAGATCAGTGGTTACCAAACTTTTTCAGCTGGTAACCCTACATCAGTTTGATTTCTCATCAACAATTTTCAAATATACAAAAATTTGTCATGAATTGCCGTACGGTCTGTAGTTGAACTAACTCTTCCCACTGTCTAAATAATGCTGAACTAAATGCATTTTCCTGGAATGTTTGAAAACCAATCAAATAATAAAAGACAACATCAAAAATCCTTTCCAACAAAGTGACAGAACTTTCCATTCCATTTTCCAGTCCGAACTGTGTTATAAAAGGAGCGTCCAAAGACAACTGGGACCTTTTAAGAATAACACAGTGTTTTTCTGACAGGAGTGATGATCACAGGAGCACAGTCATTCCACTGAGACTGAAATAAGGGCGGAGTTTCTCCTCGAAGCAGCAGCCAGTCATGGAATAGGTGAGCTCTGCAGTATCTACGTCGTAAAATGAGACCAGACCCTCCTCATAATCCACAAACACTCCCACCTTCTGAGGACTAGACTTCAGCTGCAGACAGACAGGAGGACTACCATAACCATAGTAGTGATCTCCATTTCTCAAACCCATGGTCCAGTTACTGCTCTCAGGTCTGAGTGTGACACGTTGCTTCCTGTTTATGGACTCCTTGACCACTCCTAAAGTCCAGTGAGTCACCCCTTTGACCTGAACCTCAAAATAAAATCTGCCTGAAGAGAAACTCTGCTTTCCTAAAACAGAGGGTGAATGAGAAAACCTCTGTGGATTGTCTGGAAGCTTCCTCCAACATCCACCGTCATGAACCTGTTTCCCATCGTCAGACAGGACGAGTCTAGGATGAGCTGTATCTGGATCCAGAGTCACGTCCACCTCGAACCGCTGGACCCTCCTTATCTCACCTTTCACCGACATCATCACTTTTCTGAGTTCGTCCTCCAGCTGAGTCACGGCTTCCACCACAGTGTCCTCGTATGCCGGTGGACGGACGCTGACCTTTCCCCAGGTCTTCATGGGCGGAGCAGATTCAACAGATGTGGACGTTTGGACCAAGTGGAGCTGGTCTTCAGAACCTGAGAGCTGCTCCACCTCAGTGCTTCTCTTCTCCAGCTCACAGATTTCCTGTTCCAGCTCTTTGATGACGTCTTCAGCCTGTTTCTCGGTGGTTCTCTGCTTTTCTTGGATCTTCTCTTTGAACTGGTTCAGACTTCTCTGAACAGACTCCATCAGAGCAGTGTAGACCTCAACACCTTCTGCTGTCTCTCTGTCTGCAGTTTTCTTACTGAGCTCCACTGACCGTTGGATCTCCTGGATCTTCAGTCATCTCTCCTGGATCATTTGCATGAGTTCAGCCCCCGTCCTCCTCAGCTCTGCCCTCACTCTTTCATATTCTTCCTTCAGAGGAACTATGTTGTGGTTCTTGTGGTCTAAAACTGTGCAGATCATGCAGACACATGTGCGGTCGCTTTTACAGAACAGCTCCAGAGCTTTGTTGTGTTCCCTACACATCCTGTCATCCAGGTTCTCCACCGGGTCGATCAGCTGATGTCGGCTCAGGCCTGAAACGGTCAGATGAGGCTGTAGATGAGCGTCACAGTAGGAGGTCAGACACACCAGGCAGGACTTCAGCGCCTTCAGTTTGGAGGCAGTGCAGACGTCACAGGGAACTTCTCCTGCTTTGGCAGCTCGTAGCTCTGAGCTGCTGCTGTTCACTTCCTGTCGACTGTTCTGTCTGAACTGCTCCACCATCTCTGAGATAAAAGTGTTGACGTGTAGCTCAGGTCGTGGGTTAAAAACCATCTTACACATGGGACACAGGTACTGGTCGCTGTTATCCCAGTGCGCGGTGATGCACTTTTTGCAGAAGTTGTGTCCACATGATGTGGTGACCGGATCAGTGAACACATCCAGACAGATGGAGCAGAGAAACTGGTCTTCAGATGGCACATGGATGATGGTAGCCATATCTGTACACTGAAACAGATTAGAGAGAAATGATGAAGTGTTTGTTAGTTTTTCACTGAAAGAGGAAACGCTAATAACTACTGACTCCTGTCACTGGATGTTTCTAAATCAAAACAACAGCAAAAACATCATTCATCAAGTCATCATCAGCTGGGTTTCCTTCACAGTTTTCCACAAATTGAAGCGATATTTCTACAATTTCGACAAAGTACAAAAACTACTTGTAGATGTTTCCATTGAAGATTATTTGGCTTCTGATGCGTGATTCTAGTAAAGTCCCGACATGCCATAATTTTCTTAAATACTGTATAGTTCTCAAAAGACGCCCATTTAAGGGCGTAGACACACTAACCCGACTGCCGATCATCACCAGAACAGGAAGCCTGACTGATCAGTCAGCTCCCATCTCCCCAACACCGTCAAAAAAGTGTGAATGTTGGGGTGACTTTTTGTAAAAAACAATGTCACCGAGAAGCTAAGCGAGGGAAAAAAATCTTTATCTGCCAGACGTGCTGCTAAACAATAAAACTACAATAAAACTACTTCCTCTTGGAGAGAGCTCATAGTGTCCTCCTATATTTTTTGTAGTGCTGATGTGAGGAACATTTTGACACTGGTTTCATGTCTCTTGGACATTCCTGCTGCTGCTATGGCGGTTTCCATGTTTTTTGACATAGGTGGTGCTAGAGAGCCCATTTTGGCACCTACGGGGTTAATTTTTGCATTTTATCCAATTTTTCACCGGACCTGACATACGTGCCAAATTTGGTGAGTTTTGGAGCATGTTTAGGGGGTCAGAATCCAGTTCAAAGTGGCGGACAGAAAATAATAAAAAATGAACAAAAACAAAACAATAGGGGCCTTGGCTTCTGGCAGGCCCCCCCACTGTGTGAGGGGACCTGCCCTCTCGGCTCAGTCCCTAAAAAAGAGCAGAAAGTTTCACTCACCTCAGCTGAAGCAGTAAATAGAAGCAGCTCTGCTGTTTGAGCTTCAGGACGATAAAGAAGTGATGAATGCAGCTGAATTTCAGAGTTCATCTGTCTGTAACTGCATCAGTGGGATGTGGCTTTAACTTCCTTTTCCAACCTGAAGCTCAGGTGCGTTTCCTGTCCAGCTCCGCCTTCAGCTGCAGCTGATTGGTGCAGGTTCATTTCCTCGATCAGTGTTTTTTTGTCTAAATATTCTAGTGACAGAATGAAACAAAACCTGTTCTGGAGTGCTGAGGTTTTATCTCCAAACTTTTTCCAGGACAAACAGCGTCTTTGTGTCCTACTCTGCCCCCACAGGATTAACAAGTCCTGTTAGTAATCATACATACAGCTTCATTCTCACAGTTTTTTGTTCGACTTTACTGAGAATATTCACATTTACAGGCAAACAGCTGCTGTTATACAATATCAGTATTCTTCACATTCTTCACTTCTGTTTTTTTCTGAACTCTACAGACATCACTGTGAACTTAGTGAACGTATGGTCAAGTTTTGGCGATGACAAAAACGGACTTTTTGCTTAAATGTTATTTGTTTGCTAATAAAAGTCTATGAAAGTTGATTTGTTCGTCGGTGTACCTCACAAACACATAGAAAAACAGAAAAAAAGAAAAACACTGACAAAAACTGAAGCAGCAAAGCAAGTGAAAACAAAATGTCACTGACTTTACTGCAATGTCAATACAGGAACACTAGGGGTCAGTGTTACTCCACCATCTGTGCTGTCTGCATCTGACCCTTTACTTCCTTAAAACTGCCCAAGAGTCATTATATCAGTACTTGTATTTATTATATTAACATTTAAATATTGTTTTTATCCATGTTTAATATTGAGATGAACAAATACAAAACTGAATGATACTGTTTTCCATTCCACATTCATCCTGTTTTGTGAGTGTTTGTCATTTCCACACATAAACCCTCTTCTGTTTAACACTAATCCACCTTCAAACTGAGAAAAACAGCTCAATGTGCATCGATTTCTATTCAGCCCCGGTGGTTTCAGAACCAGGTACACACTCCTATTCCAGGTCTGTCATGGGCTTTTTCCCAGACTGTCGCCTTAGTTTCCCATCTCATCTGTCACTATCAAAACAAAAGTGTACCAGAGTAGAAATAAAAGAGCAGGAGGTTTGTTTTTCCTCTGCTTCACTGTGTCCTAAAAGTAACAGCTGATGGTCATCACTGGTCACATGGTCTGTGATGAGAATAAGAGGACAGGATACATTCCAAATGTACATGATCTGCATTTATGGCATTAAACAAATTAAAGGTGGAGTAAGCCATTCCACAGAATGATGTCATATGAGGTCAAACGCATGCATTGGTTCAAAGCCCAGAAGCTCCGCCCCCTGCACATGAATGGGCGTGGATTCCATTCTAATATTTCCACAGCAGACAGTTTGGTTTGTTTAAGCAGGAAAACAAATATGTTACTGATTAAAGGAAGCGTTTTTTTATTGAAAGAGATCCACCGAATCCAAAACCAGGACTGAGGATCTGATCTGCATCATCTGCACAGAACGCAGACGCTCCTGTTAAACACACGTATGTCTGAACGGTGGGTAAAAGTAACACTTTCATGCATAAAGTACTGACAAACAAAGACAACGGGACACGTCCAAATGGATTCAGTTCTTATTCTGTGTTAGACACACACCTGCGCACCGACAGGTGGAAGGTAAAGTTCAGATTAAAGTTCAGATGCTTAATTTCACTGTAAAAAAACTTCAGTGCTACAAATTCAATGTCTTTTATGATTCAAAATGTGATGACAGATTTAGTTCCATAAAACACAGGATAATTCAGTTTTGGGTGTGTTCATCAGCCTCTGCTCAATTTTAAACATGAATAAAAACAATATTCTGATTTTAATGTAATAAATATTAGTATTGACATGAACATGTATACTGTGGATAGAGTTTCGACAGGAATAGACTTTAGGTACCATGTTCTAAATAAATCCTAACCTAACCTACCCTAACCTAACCTAATCTAACCTAACCTAACCTAACCTAACCTACCCTAAACTAACCTAACCAAACCTAACTTACCCTACCCTACCCTAACCTAACCTAACCTACCCTAACCTAATTTAACCTAACCTAACCTACCCTAACCTAACCTAAACTAACCTAACCTAACCTAACCTAACCTAACCTACCCTAAACTAACCTAACCAAACCTAACCTAACTTACCCTACCCTACCCTAACCTAAACTAACCTAACCTAACCTACCCTAACCTAATTTAACCTAACCTAACCTAACCTAACCTAACCTAACCTAAACTAAACTAACCTAACCTACCCTAAACTAACCTAACCTAACTTACCCTACCCTAACCTACCCTAACCTGATTTAACCTAACCTAACCTACCCTACCCTAACTTAACCTACCCTAACCTACCCTAACATAACCTAACTTAACTTAACCTAACCTACCCTAACTTAACCTACCCTACCCTACCCTAAACTAACCTACCCTACCCTACCCTAACCTAACCTAGCCTAACCTAAACTAACCTACCCTAACCTACCCTAACTTAACCTAACCTACCCTAACTTAACCTACCCTACCCTAACCTACTCTAACCTAAACTAACCTAACCTACCCTAACCTAACCTTACCTACCCTAACCTACCCTAACCTAGCCTAACCTACCCTAACCTAACCTAGCCTAACCTAACCTACCCTAAACTAACCTAACCTACCCTACCCTAAACTAACCTAACCTAATCTAGCCTACCCTACCCTAACCTACCCTAACCTACCCTACCCTAACCTAACTAACCTACCCTACCCTAACTAACCTACCCTAACCTACCCTACCCTAACCTAACTAACCTAACGTAACCTACCCTACCCTACCCTAACCTAACTAACCTAACCTAACCTAACCTGTTTGTTGGAACTGGACTTTCAGGTCCATCCCAGTAGTTCCAGTCTGCAGTTTAAACTGGTTCAGCTCTAATTTATTAGTGCTGGACTTGTTCCTTGTGTCCTCCATGTTAATGCCCCCCCCCCCCCCCCCCCCCCCCCCGCTGTGCTGGCCTCCATCGGCCCGGCCCATTAGTCCTCATCATGTCACACACAGCTCTAATGGTGTTAGTGACACACACACACACACACACACACACACACACAGCTGGACATAAATACAAAGTCAGAACCCAGGGCTCAATTACTGACTGTGTGTGTGTGTGTGTGTGTGTGTGTGTGTGTGTGTGTGTGTGTGTGTGTGTGTGTGTGTGTCCACCTTTTACCAGCTTTTATGTGTGTTTCCAGACCTGCTGATCAAAAACATGCAGTCGGCCTGGTGGTCTGCCCTGTCCCGGGTGGTCCCAGGATTTACAACATGCAACGTGTGTGTGTGTGTGTGTGTGTGTGTGTTGTTAAATAATTTGTATCTCTTTGCAAATCTTCGAGAACAGGACAAGCATCTCATTTCCACGTCACGTGTTGTGGATTTGTGTCAGTGCACCAGGATCACCTGTGAAAGCAGAGGACCAACTGGAAGGACTGGGGCACCAGGAGCTGCACAGGCTGGTACCACACAGCTGGTACCACACACAGCTGGTACCACACACAGCTGGTACCACACACACCTGGTAACAAACAGCTGGTACCACACACAGCTGGTACCAAACAGCTGGTACCAAACAGCTGGTACCACACAGCTGGTACCACACAGCTGGTACCACACACAGCTGGTACCACACAGCTGGTACCACACACACCTGGTACCACACACACCTGGTACCACACACAGCTGGTACCACACACACCTGGTACCAAACAGCTGGTACCACACACAGCTGGTACCACACAGCTGGTACCACACACAGCTGGTACCACACACAGCTGGTACCACACAGCTGGTACCACACACACCTGGTACCAAACAGCTGGTACCACACACAGCTGGTACCACACACAGCTGGTACCACACAGCTGGTACCACACACAGCTGGTACCACACAGCTGGTACCACACACACCTGGTAACAAACAGCTGGTACCACACACAGCTGGTACCAAACAGCTGGTACCAAACAGCTGGTACCACACAGCTGGTACCACACAGCTGGTACCACACACAGCTGGTACCAAACAGCTGGTACCACACAGCTGGTACCACACACAGCTGGTACCACACAGCTGGTACCACACACAGCTGGTACCACACAGCTGGTACCACACACAGCTGGTAATAAAATAAATAATAAAATAAAATAAATTATAATAATAAAATAAAATACTTGAATATTACAGTTATTAATCATATATGTCTAAAATATCAAAGTTTTGCGTCTGAGATTTTTATCAAAGTTGGTTCATTCAGGTTATTTTTATTTAAGCTTATTTAAGCCGTAGGTTAATTTCACATGTAAATTTACCAAAGTGTTTTCTACACTGTCAGAAATGTCACTCTTTTTTTTTTCATCATTTCAGTTTAAAACTACACTTGGACATGAAAAATACTTAAATCAAGGATGACATTTCTGTCCGTGTGAGGATTGAATTAAAAATGTAACCTGTATTAGGTTTAAGTGGGTGAAGTCAGAAGGCTTTGTGGTTTTAATGCAGCTCAAACAAATGTTCCCATTAAAGTGACCTCATGTACTGGCTGTTTAATGTTGGGGTTTTTCACATTTTTAAGGTCACTACTGTCTGCTGCTGGATTCCATGGATTACAAAGCTGCAGGAGGACTTCTTTCATTCATTATTTAGTGTTTTAACTGTGATGGTGTTTACTTTTTGAATAATATTCAGTAGAGGATTTGACAGGTTTTTGGATCCAAAGAGTTGTAACACAGATCCGCTCTTTGCTTGAATGTGACTTATTTGCTAATACATGGTTCTTCTTCTTGTTCCTCAGTGAAGTTCAGTAGCATGTGGAAAAAGAAACAGAACCATCACGGAAACAACTGCAAAAACCAAAGTTATGGCACTGCTGAAACTTCTGGCTGAGATTGTACGTCCTCAAAATTGCTTGGGATTGGGGTTGGAGGCTCCAGGGATGGAGGCTCTGGTGTTGGAGGCTCCAGGGATGGAGGCTCTGGTGTTGGAGGCTCCAGGGATGGAGGCTCTGGTGTTGGAGGCTCCAGGGTTGGGGTTGGAGGTTCTGGGGTTGGAGGCTCTGGGGTTGGAGGCTCTGGGGTTTGAGGTTCTGGGGTTGGAGGTTCTGGGGTTGGAGGCTCTGGGGTTGGAGGTTCTGAGGTTGGAGACTCTGGGGTTGGAGGTTCTGAGGTTGGAGGCTCTGGGGTTTGAGGTTCTGAGGTTGGAGGTTCTGGGGTTGGAGGCTCTGGGGTTGGAGGCTCTGGGGTTTGAGGTTCTGAGGTTGGAGGTTCTGGGGTTGGAGGCTCTGGGGTTGGAGGCTCTGGGGTTTGAGGTTCTGGGGTTGGAGGTTCTGGGGTTGGAGGCTCTGGGGTTGGAGGTTCTGAGGTTGGAGGCTCTGGGGTTGGAGGTTCTGAGGTTGGAGGCTCTGGGGTTGGAGGTTCTGGGGTTGGAGGCTCTGGGGTTGGGGTTGGAGGTTCTGGGGATGGGGTTGGAGGTTCTGGGGTTGGAGGTTCTGGGGATGGGGTTGGAGGCGGCGGTAGAGTGGAGGCCACCCAGGATTCAGAGGTGTGAGACCTGTGAACATGGCGACCAGTGACCAATAAAACCCACCAGAGCCACCGAGCTGCAGTAAATCACACAACAGACACAGAATCAAACCCACATGGAAGCTCCACTGCACCAGTGACACACATGTGGTCTGTGGGCCACGACCAGGCTGACTAAGGCTCCTGTGTACAGGCTATACTACCTGTATATATATTTTAGATTACCTGTATATATATTTTATATTACCTGTATATATCCTATATTACTTGTATATATATTTTATATTACCTGTATATATATTTTAGATTACCTGTATATATATTTTATATTACCTGCATATATATTTTAGATTACCTGCATATATCCTATATATATATATATATATATATATATATATATATATATTAATGTTACCTATATATATATATAACCTGTATATATTCTATATTATCTATATATATATATATATATTTTTTTTTAGATTACCTGCATATATATTTTAGATTACCTGTATATATCCTATATTACACACACACACACACACACACACACACACACACATATATATATATATATATATTTTTTTTAATGTTACCTATATATATATATAACCTGTATATATCCTATATTATCTATATATATATATATATTTTTTTTTTTAGATTACCTGTATATATATCCTATATTACCTGTATATATCCTAAATCACCTGTATATTATGTGTTGTACATGTTTCTCATGTATAGAGTTAGTTTTTTTGGTATATTTCAGTAGTTTTACAGTACTTTAGTAGTATATGTATTTTTAATATTTTATGTTGTAGCTTTCATATATTCCTTAATTCTTCAGTATTTTTGGGGTGATGTTTTTTGTGTAGTCTTTTTTTTTTTGTACTAATTGTTTTTGCTACTAAGAGAAGTTTCATTGTTTCTGTGACAGTGACAATAAAGATCTATAGTATTGTATTGTATATAAGTTCCCACTGCTACTGTTGTCTGTCAAATACTTTAAATTGTTTTTCTTGTGTAACTGTGTCATTTGTGTGTCCTTGTCTGTGGAATAAACTCATGTATAATTGGACTGTCCTCCTCATCTACACGTTTACCCCATAAATCTAGTACTAACTTGAACCCTTAAACCTAAATGTAACTTTAACCCTTAAACCTCCGACTCCTGACCATTAAACCCTTTGTAGTTGCAGGACCACACACACGTCTGGTCCACATGTGTCTCAGGGACATTACGGTCGTTTCTGCAACGACTTAAACCGTTTACTGTGGACTTTCATGGACGTACACGAGCAGGTCCTAATTATACAGACACAGACTGAACATGTATGAGCCAAGGTTATAATTGTTGATGAAAACGAACGAAATAATGAAAACTAAAACTGAAAAAACATTTTCGTTAACTGAAATAAATCAAACCGGCAGTTAAAAGAAAACCCTGTAACTAACTGAGACCGTTGTGTGTGTTTACCAAAGTAACTCAAACAAACTGAAATGTCAGATGAAATGCCCTCTGTTTTGGTCTTCGTCAGTTTAGAGGCCTTTGGATGGAATGAAATGCTTTATTTGGCTCAGTTTTACGTGAGCTGGCCCACCTTACGGCACCTCATGGTCCCACACTGCTCAGTCAGAGTCGTCTTCTACTCGTTACTCTACCGGGAATGTGGCAACAACAAAGGCTGGAAGAAAGCGGCAGAGTCCGATCTGGGACTTCTATGACTGTGGACAGACAGAAGCAAGTGCCTCGTGGTGGAAACAGGTGATAAAATATGTGGAATACTTGTCAAGGGCAAAAAGCCCACGAATCTGAAAGTCCACTTGAAAATCTTGCACAAGGCGGCTAATCGCGAGTACCTTAACAAGCTAGCATCTATGAGTAGCTCTCCCGAAAGAGAAGCAAAATCTGGGCCAGGTACCGGCACCGTGTTGATGACGAAGGAGACGACTGCGACGGACTGTTTTTACCGACGACCAAATAACTGCTGGGTCATAAATTACTGATGTGACGTTCACGAACGAATCGAATCTTTTGAACAGCTCTTTGAAATGAACAATAGGAACCAAGTCTTTGTAAAAAGATGTTCATTTTTTTTTTTTTTAATTTTTTTAAGGGGGGAGTGTCCGATTGCCTGTCAGTTTAGCATCACTGGGGAGGGACTGGGCAGGAGGAGAATGTTCAGCAGAAAAAAAAGAAATGAACTGAGCATGTCTGATGGAAGAAGTTAAAAAAAACAAGTTTGAAGAGTGAGGTGAGCAGACTGGAGGAGGAGGAGCTGGAAGACTGGAGGAGGAGGAGCTGGAAGACTGGAGGAGGCGGAGCTGGAAGACTGGAGGAGGAGGAGCTGGAAGACTGGAGGAGGAGGAGCTGGAAGACTGGAGGAGGCGGAGCTGGAAGACTGGAGGAGGAGGAGCTGGAAGACTGGAGGAGAAGGAGCTGGAAGACTGGAGGAGGAGGAGCTGGAAGACTGGAGGAGGAGGAGCTGGAAGACTGGAGGAGGCGGAGCTGGAAGACTGGAGGAGGAGGAGCTGGAAGACTGGAGGAGGCAGAGCTGAAGGACTGGAGGAGGCGGAGCTGGAAGACTGGAGGAGGCGGAGCTGGAAGACTGGAGGAGGAGGAGCTGGAAGACTGGAGGAGGCAGAGCTGAAGGACTGGAGGAGGCGGAGCTGGAAGACTGGAGGAGGAGGAGCTGGAAGACTGGAGGAGGAGGAGCTGGAAGACTGGAGGAGGAGGAGCTGGAAGACTGGAGGAGGCGGAGCTGGAAGACTGGAGGAGGAGGAGCTGGAAGACTGGAGGAGGCAGAGCTGAAGGACTGGAGGAGGCGGAGCTGGAAGACTGGAGGAGGCGGAGCTGGAAGACTGGAGGAGGAGGAGCTGGAAGACTGGAGGAGGCAGAGCTGAAGGACTGGAGGAGGCGGAGCTGGAAGACTGGAGGAGGCAGAGCTGAAGGACTGGAGGAGGCGGAGCTGGAAGACTGGAGGAGGAGGAGCTGAAGGACTGGAGGAGGAGGAGCTGGAAGACTGGAGGAGGAGGAGCTGGAAGACTGGAGGAGGAGGAGCTGGAGTGAGTGATGAGCCAAAGTAAAAGGAGGAGGATTTGGATGCACTTTTCAGAAAGAACAGATGGACAGTTTTTTCCGTATGTTTCCACACATTTCTTGTTCTTGTTTTGAGGAGAATCAAATGTTCTTTCATCAGAAAATGTTTTATTTTCTTCTTCATTTTTCTTCTACAGACTAGTCCACATAATGTACTGGGATGTTTTTGCTCCAGTTCCATCATTTGTCTAATGTCACCTCTCATGTCATGGATTTAACCCACACATTTGAACTAACCATTCTTTTTTACGCTAAGATAATATTTACTGCCGCGCCGATTAAACACCTTTAAAATGGAATGTCAATCATCACATGTAGCCTATTTAGTCATTCAAACAGTGGTGTTTCAAAAGAATGCAAAAACAGAACAGAGCCAGTCTGTTGAACGACTCTTTTCAGTGAACGACTCCTGATTGAACGACTCCCTTCAAAGAACCAACAGCCCCATCACTACTAATAAATAAACAAATAATCACCTGTGTGATTTAATGGAAAAACCGACATCATGCATAGGGAGGGGAATCGATAAGAATGTAATGATTCCAATTCCATTATGGATTTTGCTTATCCATCTGATTCCTTATCGATTCTCTTATCGATTCTCATTGGCTGAGCGAATAAAAGAGTCCAAACAGGTGTGTTTGCATGAACTGTCTGTTCTATTTCCATCTGCACAGAAAATAGAACATACACAGCATGAACTAATAAGAAGAACAGGTGACACCGCAATGGAACCGGTTCCACTCTGCTCGTCTCCTGTTGTTGTGCTCCTCATTTCCTTTCCTCTACCTTCACAAACTTGTATCTGAGGGTTTACGACATTTGTGTCCTGCACCGGAACCGGAACTGGGCCCAGATGACGGCCTGGTGTTCACTCTGACACTAGATTCACAAGCACCGCTGAGTAGAGAATCACATGAATCACATGTGGACGAATGTTTGAACAGACTGGAGGGAGTCCACCTTTAGAAGAAATGGAAGATCTGACAGAGTTCAGCTGGACCTGGTGTGGTCTGTCTGGACCTGCTGTGGTCTGTCTGGACCTGGTGTGGTCTGTTTAGACCTGGTGTGGTCTGTTTGGACCTGGTGTGGTCTGTCTGGACCTGCTGTGGTCTGTCTGGACCTGGTGTGGTCTGTTTAGACCTGGTGTGGTCTGTTTAGACCTGGTGTGGTCTGTTTGGACCTGCTGTGGTCTGTCTGGACCTGGTGTGGTCTGTTTAGACCTGGTGTGGTCTGTTTAGACCTGGTGTGGTCTGTTTGGACCTGCTGTGGTCTGTCTGGACCTGGTGTGGTCTGTTTAGACCTGGTGTGGTCTGTTTAGACCTGGTGTGGTCTGTTTGGACCTGCTGTGGTCTGTCTGGACCTGGTGTGGTCTGTGTAGACCTGGTGTGGTCTGTTTAGACCTGGTGTGGTCTGTTTGGACCTGGTGTGGTCTGTTTAGACCTGGTGTGGTCTGTTTAGTCCGTTTCTGCTTCAACTCCATGTTGTCTACATTCTGACCAAAACAATGCAGCGTCTGTGTGAGTCATCGCTCATGCACAATGAAGGTGGAAATGAAAAGCAGAATCGTTAAGCAGGCAGGCAAATGATTCCAAGGAATCGAACTACTGGGATCCAGTTCCCAAAAAGAACCGGTTCTCATAAAGAACGTTCTCGGTTCCCGTCCCTCCCCCTGATCCAGACGATGCACCAGCAGAGGCTTCAGACTCAAACCACTGTTTGGCTTCAGCGTCTGCAGCCGTGACAGTGTTTCAGCGGCTGCAGACACTTCATTATTGTCAATGGCAGTCCGCACCACAATTAGAAAAGCACCGAGCGGTGTTTGTAATGTGAAACAGTAATGTGCTGAAGGTCGAAGGAAAAAGATGAAGAGAAGAGGAAAGACTGCAGGAGAAAGTAGAGAAGAGGGAGGGTCTTTGGCAGGCTTTGAAACAAACCTCCAGGTCACAGCATTCACCCTGAAACTGCAATGGAGCTATGACGCAATACACACACACACACACACACACACACACACACACACACAGATAGGCTTTCCATCAAAAGAGACTATGACAAAATGTGTTTTTTCTCCTTCTAATCAGCCCCGCCATACGGACGGAAGTATTGGATTCATTACCAGGCTGAGCACAGACAGCCGTGCCATTGTTCCCTTTTTTATAGAGCAGAGGAAAAAAGGCCGAAAAGAGCAAAAGAAAGCATCAGGAAACAGAAAAAATGATGTGGAGGATTTATGGCTTCTTACCATATGGAGCGTTCTTTCAGTTCGGCCTGTGGAGAGCAATCAGCAGCACAGCACGTCTTCAAGGAGGTAGAGGAGCACAACAACAGCCAGAGGGCCTTCATTCAGCCACAGTCAAACATTACAAATATGAAATGCGTTGTGGTTGTTTACTGAACGTTTGGGGGTTAGCGTCGTAAAGTTCAGCAGCAGAAAACAGTCGGACCCTGTTTTTGGGCCATGTTCACACAAGCTCTGCTGTGATTGGTTCACCTGTACAGACCCAGTGTTACTGCTGCGGCACTTCCCAAACAAACTGGTCTCTACATCTCACCCTTCTTCAATGACTGAACACCATTTATTATTTATTATCCTCTGTATTTTGTGTTTTTTCAGTGAGAGCTGTGTATGTTTTCTATTTAATTCACTGATCATGTAGATGTTCATAAAAGTTCACATTAAAGTTCAAGGTGAAAATTTATTATGAAAACTTGAAGAAAAAGTGACTCTTTCAGCAAATGTATCAGTAATTGAACATAAAAACAAGCATGTCCATCCACTGTCACTGATCCAGTGTTGTAGAAGATGACGGTGTTTCCATGGTAACTACGGAGCCTCTGAACGTCCAAATATGGTCATATCTGATGACCATGAAAAGATGAAGAACTGTATTTGACCCCAGTTATTTCCATGTATTGGTAGGATTAGTGGATCAGCAGGTGTTAAACAGTTTAGATCAGCAGATGGGTTTGGTCGTCAGTGGAGGTTTGGGTTTTTATGGGTTAAAAGAAGTAAATAAATAAACAAATTATTCATTTTATTATCACCATTTGTTGCAGCTTCTACGTGAGTTTTTCCAACATTTAACCTTTACTGAGTAAATATTTATTCAAGTATTATCTGCAGCTGTTAGCTCTAACTTTTTTTGGTCAAATTCCTTCTTCTCTTTCTACTCACTCTTCTCCTCCTTTTCCTTCTTCTTTTTCTTCTCCTTGTACTTCTTCATCTTTCTCTTCTTCTTCTTCTTCTTGTCCTTCATCTTCTTTTTCTTCTTCTACTCCTCCTTGTCCTTCTTCCTCTTCATCTTCCTCTTTTCTTCTTCTTCTTCTTCTTCTTCTTCTTCTTCTTCTTCTTCTTCTTCTTCTTCTCCTTCTTCTCCTTCCTCTTCCTCTTCCTCTTTCCTGGTCTAATTCTTTCCTCTGTAGAACTGCTCACCAGTGCCTGTTTTGGGTCTTTATGGCTTAAAAACACATTTGTTTGGTTTAGATTCCATTAGTGTGATGTGATGTGATGTGATGACCAGGGGATATCAGCTGAGAACCCCCAGACCAGCAGACCCAGATGAGTCCAGCTCCTGCACAAACCCCCAGACCAGCAGACCCAGATGAGTCCAGCTCCTGCACAAACCCCCAGACCAGCAGACCCAGATGAGTCCAGCTCCTGCACAAACCCCCAGACCAGCAGACCCAGATGAGTCCAGCTCCTGCACAAACCCCCAGACCAGCAGACCCAGATGAGTCCAGCTCCTGCACAAACCCCCAGACCAGCAGACCCAGATGAGTCCAGCTCCTGCACAAACCCCCAGACCAGCAGACCCAGATGAGTCCAGCTCCTGCACAAACCCCCAGACCAGCAGACCCAGATGAGTCCAGCTCCTGCAAACCCCCAGACCAGCAGACCCAGATGAGTCCAGCTCCTGCACAAACCCCCAGACCAGCAGACCCAGATGAGTCCAGCTCCTACACAAACCCCCAGACCAGCAGACCCAGATGAGTCCAGCTCCTACACAAACCCCCAGACCAGCAGACCCAGATGAGTCCAGCTCCTGCACAAACCTTCAGCGTCCATGCGTCAGCGCTGACACATTCGCTGGCTGGGACCTTTAGCGCTGGGTTGACTTGTTAACCATTTCCGTACTTACATTAAATGTATTGTTTATGCTTCTGCTGCCATCTCCAGTAAAAGTTTAGAACAACCTTTTACAGCTTCCTCCTTTTTTTAACACATGTATGAGACTTACTGTACATTGTTGTGAGATCACGCAGTGCTCCGTTTTGGATCCATATGTGGACGCTGACGTCACATGAGCACCACCATGTGTTAATGAGTCCCAGTTCCTCCACTGGGACGGAGCCCATTCACACACTGGAAACACAACCCACCAGTTTAAAAGCATGGAACATTTTTTCCCAGTTGCTTTTGCTCTGAATGGAGCGTAAAGGTCAGATTGTTGACGGCGTTCTTCTGCAGAACAGTACAGCACAGATGTCACACAAGTGTCACAACACAAAGTACTGACAGGAGCGGCTTTTCCATCGGACGTCTGCGCAAAACTTTACCAACATCTACTCAATGTCGGAAAAACAGAAGTGCGTAATTAGGGATGGGAATCGAGAACCGATTCTTTTTGAGAACCGGATCCCAGTAGTTCGATTCCTCGGAATTGTTTGCCTGCTTAACGATTCTGTTTAGTGATTCCACCTTCATTGTGCATGAGCGATGACATCACGCTGCATTGTTTTGGTCAGAACAAAGACAACATGGAGATGAGACAGAAATGGACCAAACAGACCAAACCAGGTCCAGACAGACCACACCAGGTCCAAACAGACCACACCAGGTCCAGACAGACCACACCAGGTCCAGACAGACCACACCAGGTCCAAACAGACCACACCAGGTCCAGACAGACCACACCAGGTCCAGACAGACCACACCAGGTCTACACAGACCACACCAGGTCTACACAGACCACACCAGGTCTACACAGACCACACCAGGTCCAGACAGACCACACCAGGTCCAAACAGACCACACCAGGTCCAGACAGACCACACCAGGTCTACACAGACCACACCAGGTCTACACAGACCACACCAGGTCCAGACAGACCACACCAGGTCCAAACAGACCACACCAGGTCCAGACAGACCACACCAGGTCCAGACAGACCACACCAGGTCCAAACAGACCACACCAGGTCCAGACAGACCACACCAGGTCCAGACAGACCACACCAGGTCCAAACAGACCACACCAGGTCCAGACAGACCACACCAGGTCCAGACAGACCACACCAGGTCTAAACAGACCACACCAGGTCCAAACAGACCACACCAGGTCCAGACAGACCACACCAGGTCCAAACAGACCACACCAGGTCCAGACAGACCACACCAGGTCTAAACAGACCACACCAGGTCCAAACAGACCACACCAGGTCCAGACAGACCACACCAGGTCCAGACAGACCACACCAGGTCCAAACAGACCACACCAGGTCCACACAGACCACACCAGGTCCAGACAGACCACACCAGGTCTACACAGACCACACCAGGTCCAAACAGACCACACCAGGTCCAAACAGATCACACCAGGTCCAGACAGACCACACCAGGTCCAAACAGACCACACCAGGTCCACACAGAGCACACCAGGTCCAGCTGAACTCTGTCAGATCTTCCATTTCTTCTAAAGGTGGACTCCCTCCAGTCTGTTCAAACATTCGTCCACATGTGATTCATGTGATTCTCTACTCAGCGGTGCTTGTGAATCTAGTGTCAGAGTGAACACCAGGCCGTCATCTGGGCCCAGTTCCGGTTCCGGTGCAGGACACAAATGTCGTAAACCCTCAGATACAAGTTTGTGAAGGTAGAGGAAAGGAAATGAGGAGCACAACAACAGGAGACGAGCAGAGTGGAACCGGTTCCATTGCGGTGTCACCTGTTCTTCTTATTAGTTCATGCTGTGTATGTTCTATTTTCTGTGCAGATGGAAATAGAACAGACAGTTCATGCAAACACACCTGTTTGGACTCTTTTATTCGCTCAGCCAATGAGAATCGATAAGAGAATCGATAAGGAATCAGATGGATAAGCAAAATCCATAATGGAATTGGAATCATTACATTCTTATCGATTCCCCTCCCTATGCATGATGTCGGTTTTTCCATTAAATCACACAGGTGATTATTTGTTTATTTATTAGTAGTGATGGGGCTGTTGGTTCTTTGAAGGGAGTCGTTCAATCAGGAGTCGTTCACTGAAAAGAGTCGTTCAACAGACTTATTGATTCCCACCCCTAGCTGTGAGCCAAACAGTATTTCTGTTTTTCTGGATGTGAAGCCTCCTGCTGGACTGTAGCCATAACTGCACAGATTGGCTGGAGGGTGGAGAGGAGTAATGGAGGGAAGAAAGAGGAGGTTCAAAGAGGGAGGGGGGTGCATGAGGTAATGGAAACAGTGGTCCATCATGTTGAGCGGTCGTCGGCCCATCCACAGACAGGAGACGTGAGCGGTGATGAGTGTGTGTGAGGATGGACGTGAAGATAAACTCCATATTCTGACCAGTCTATGAAACGCCTCAGGAGGTTCTGGAGAAGTTTCAGGAAATGTAGTTGATTCAGTCTGTTTTAGCATTTATAGGCAGTTTTTAACACACTCTAATGTACAGTCACAGTGCTGCTGAAGGAGGTCAGTGAGATGGGGAGGGGCCAGGTTATGGAGGGAGTGGCAGGTGAGGAGGAGGAGGAGCTAAGACTAAAGTGATAAAGGTGTAAAAGCACTGAGGGTTGGATGAACTCACTTTAGACTTCTTCTTCCTCCTCCTTTTGAAAATTCAGACTGGTATGAGCTGAAGATAGATTCTGTCCATTTAAAGGTTTTATTTGGTTTTATTTTGTTTTGTTTCAATTTGTTTCTTTGCATGTTTGAAATAAATCAATCAAATCAAATCAAATCAAATCAAACTAAAAGCACTGTTTTTGTCAGAACAGTGACACAGATACTGATGGAAGAACTGAAATGATTTTGGTTTTCATCCAGAAAACATGTTAAATGGACAGATATCAGCTGTGAAATTCAACTACTATGAGTTATTTGTGTTGTTCTCATTATGTTTGTCCAAACAAATGGACCTTTAATTGGACCAGGAATGAAACTGAACAAGAAACTGAAGAAAACAAGGGGTGGGTTAATCATTGTTTTCACAACTGTACATGATCAGTAATTAAATATAGAAAAAACCCTGATTTTTACTGAAGAAATGCAAAATAAAGAGGATAATATTCTTTGCCTGTATGTAAACTGGTCAAATGATTGTATTCATTCGTGTTTTGGCTACAATAAACTCATAATAAATCATTAATAATGTTATGTTGTTATGTTAATTACATTAAATGTGTTTTCCATGCATCTGTTACATGCTCATTCGTTATTAGAATTAATTTAGCATTGTATTTTAATGCATTTAATAATCATTTAAGTGTCATTAATAAAGTGAAATGTAAAAGTTTTAAACTCGGTGAATAAAATTATATTAAATGTGTTTTACTTATATTTGTTACACATTCTTTTGTTATTATAATTAAATTAGCATTTTTATTTTAATGTCTTTAATAACAATTTAAGTGTCAATATTTCAGTGAAATACAAAAAGTTTTAAATCTGATGGTGAATAATTTGTTTGCATTTGTTGTTTTGTGTCTTTTGAATTCACTTTAAAGCCGTGTTTGTGTCATTATTAATGTGATTAAAGTTATAATTGATTGCATTAAAATTAAAAATGAATAAAAATGCGTACATAAAGGCAATAAAAACATTTTTGTGCGCAAATGAGTACATTTACGAATTCAGTGTTCTCAGTTGTAATAAAATATTTTTTTTGTTTAGTTTATTTTGAATATGCAACAAGATAAAGTTGTCTTCCTTTGTCCTAAGAAATAAAACAGGTAGTAGGAAGTCATGGAAAAAACAAAAAAAACAACTTCATTTGCACATTTGAAAAAGAGTGGGAGGAAGTCTAACTCCTTTAATCCCACCCCTTCTCCACACAACAGTCTGTCTAATCTAATATTTCTATATATCTATCTAATATTGCTAAAAAGGCTGTTTTTCATTAAATATTAAACCGTCTTTAACTAAAATGTTTTTATATAATAAGAAGAAAAAATACTTTTAGGTTTTTATCACTGTTTCCAAAGGAATTTCACATCATTTTATGCTAAAACAGTAAATTCATATCATTGAACTGAAAGCTTTACTTCAGTCTTGATCAAAACTCAACACAATGACTTCATGAAGTCTGCTTTAACGTCGTTCATTCGTTGCCTGTTAAAAACACAATGCTGATTTGCACAAAAATCCTGTATCCTGTTTCCTACTTCAATGCATTTGGAGAAATTCAATTACATTTGATAAATGCTATTTATTTACATTCATTTTCTGTCCTTTTTTTTTCCAATTTGGATGATCAAGAAAAGCAGAGATGAATTCCTTTTGTGGTCTTGTTGGAGAGGAAACAGGAAGAAGGGCTGGAGTTGTTCTTGTCATTAGGACTCAGCGTCTCCTCCACTCCTTCACTTGCATCTTTCCCTCCTGTCTTAGTCCCGCCCATCAGGACGTGAGGCAGAGGAGGAGGAAGATGTGAGGAAATGAGGTGCTCTGATTCTCTGTAAATTCACCTGAACGTCCAGCGTGTCCACGTCTACGTCTACAGCCGATGAATTAACCCTTTAAGTCCCAAAGTCGCAATATTGCAACAAGCAACGGAACAGAATGAAACACACGGCTTTTTCAAACATTGGTCTCAAAAGTGAATAAAAAAACCAACTCCAGCGCCTAAAGGGTTAATATTATAGCATGTTCAGGATTATATTGTTTGACAGATATAAAAAATATTTAATGTGTTTTAATAGTAAATATACCAGTCCTGCCAACTTTTCTGTGATTAAAAGACCACGCAATGTGAAGTCCGACATTTTATCCATTTATAGATAGATAGATAGATAGATAGATAGATAGATAGATAGATAGATAGATAGATAGATAGATAGATAGATAGATAGATAGATAGATAGATAGATAGATAGATAGATAGATAGATAGATAGATAGATAGATAGATAGATACTTTATAAATCCTGAGGGAAATTCAAGTATTCAGCTGCTTTGCATCAAAAACAGACGACCCAAAACAGGCGGGTTAGTAAACAGGTTGACCTCCAGGTTAGTATAGATACGCTAAAAAAACCTGATAAAGAACTTCCTCTAAAAAAAATAAAATAAATAAAAATAAAAAAATGTCCTGTACAATCGTGTAAACAAAGCCTTCTGGCTGTATTTACACATTTCAGGACACAGTGATTTCAGTATCTGCGGTGGTTTGAAAAATTAATCAAATCCATCCAGTTTTATTTCTACAGCCCCAAACCAGAACAGACGTTCTCATGACACTTTCCACATAGAGCCGGCTGAAACCAGACTCTTACAGGTGCACGAGACTTTCCTCAGCAGTTTTTCATCAAATCTGTCCATCCTCAGTCACAGTCAGAGGGTAGAGGAGGAGGGGAGAGAGAGAGAGAGAGAGAGAGAGAGAGACAGAGAGACAGAGAGAGAGAGAGAGTGACTGGGGAGACACATGGATGGAAGTGATGCACAGAAAACTGAAGTAGAACATCTGTGGAACTATAGAATAAACACTCTCACAACTAGAAGTGAGTGATGACATCATAGACATACTCACCCCACGAAGGTCTACGAACTCCAGATTTCCTACGAACTGGACGATTCGTACAAACCCATGGTTTATGACCTAGGCATTAGCGCTCTTTCCTTGAAAATCACAACATCCGGTTTCAGAAAATGAAACAACAGGCCTTTTTGGTTCGGTTTTCCATTTCTGTCGTGTAGTAATTTTCTTTTTTCTTATTACAAAGAGGAAATGAAAATCAATCTGTTTTTTTAGACTTGGTTTTTCTGTTTTGACACTGAAAAAGAAAACACCTTAAAATTCCATTTTAATTCTCCAATTTAAAAACAAAAACCAATTAACCACTCGTTTTTCTTTTGTTTCTGAAAAGAAAATCCAGTTACCTCCAGATACACTGAGCCTTTAGCTTGTCTCCATTCCCTCAAAAAACATGAGGGAAATAATAAAAAATAAAAAGTTATTTTTTTAGTTGTTACGTTGTCCATCTGTAAAACTGTGCAGCCTCAACACAGAACAAAAACTTTTTAAACATTTAATCGACCAAAATGTGTCATATGCTACATTACTTTTGCTGTTGTTCATGGTTAGTCTGTTTCTAATTAAACCTACACATGCAAATTTGCCAAAAATATGAATTATTTTCTTTGTATAATCTCATTAAATGCACCAAACATTAGATTATTATAATAAAACACAAGTTAAAAAAAACAGTAACCATCAGTAGACAACCACAGACAGTTTTCTTTCCATTGTAAATGTTGCAGACCTGACCTACATGATGGACGATAAAAATAAATACTGTGTGAAAGTTTGTGTTTTTGTCATTTGTCTTATTTTTTTAGTGTAAAATTTCAGTCCATGATGTGTTTTTGTTTCAATCTGAACAGTTTAGTCTTCACAGATTTCCAATAAAGTGTTGTGTTGCTCCTTTAAAAACCTTCTGACTTCTTTTTTACAGAAATAACAGAATTATTCGATGTCCCTCGAGGAGCAAAGAACACTGGAGATGTGAAACAACAGAATCCACTGCAGCCCAAATGTTCCTATAAGCGGCCAAAAGGGGGCGCTGTAGTACATTTAGAGCCTTGATGTGATCTGCACTGAAGGGATGTGGTGAAGGAAAGACCACATGTATGACTCAGAAATACTTCAGGACAACAAAGTCATGCAGTAATGGTCCAGATAAGACCAGAGGATCCATGAGATCCACCGCACAGAAGCAGAAGGAGACCTGGACTCAACAGGAGGCCCCACCTCAGAGGTCAAAGGTCAAAACAGATCAACCAAATTCAAAAAAAACAGATTGATTTTTGTTTTCTCTTTCTTACAACAAAAAAGAAAGTTTCTACCTGAAAGAAAAGGAAAAATGGACCAAAAACGCCTGGTTTTTCATTTTCTGGGACCAGATGTTGTCATTAGTCTCTTTTCCATTGACCTTCAAATTATGCAAATATAACACGTGTAAAAATTTACCAAATGGAAAAACAACAATTTCGCCAAAAGTCTCATTTGTTGACTAAAAGTTTTTGTGCTGGCAAGAGGTGGTTTTTCAGGCGTAGTGCAAATGGTGTATCACACAAACTGCGATGGAAAGACCTTTTTTCACAACTAGAGTCAGGTGAAGTAAAAAAAACAGAAGCTGACGGATGTTACAACAAACGAAGAAGAAGAAACATGTCGCAGTATGTGTGGACACAGCAGGAAACCACATCATGGTTTAATTTAGCAGGAGACAGAGGGTGATCCGACTGTGATGCACCTTCTGTGTCTGTTCCATGGCTGTTCCAGCACATTCAGGTGTTTGTACAGGTTCTCCTCAGCCTTCACAGACCTGACCACCACCAAACCCACCAAATGAATACACACGTGACCTGACTGTCCACTGGGCACTATTTTATGTCCATACTCAAATGTTGTGAGGTATGCTGGGAGATTTGAGCCTCTCATGCTATCATACAATGGCACCACGGGTACAATGCTGCTAGTACATAATAATAATGATGAATATATCTGTAAATAAATACGATATTTATGTTTGTTGCCGTTGTTTATGGAATGACTTCTCATGCCATCTTGCGATAATAAATAAACAAATCATTGCATTTGTGATTTAATGGAAAAATCGACATTATACACTTCTGTTTATTCAACATTTAGTAAATATCGGTGAAGTTTTGCGCAGATGTCCAACAGAAAAGTGACTATTTTCAAGGAAAGAGCGCTAATGGCTAGGCCACAAAGATTCTTACAAGTAATGGGTTTGGAGGAATCCTACAGTTCGTACGAAATCTGGAGTTTGTCGCATGTCTACGATGTCCAGATTTGTTTTTTAAATTTGGTTCATCTGTTTTGACAGAAAAAAAAAAACACCTTGCATTTCAATTTTAATTCTTGTATTTGAAAATCGGTTAAGCACTAGTTTTTCTTCTGTTTTTGAAAAGAAAATCCGATGACCAACAGATACTCTGACTGTAAATGTTGGTAGAAGTCTGCTGAAGCTGAAGTCCTTCAACAGAAAGGCCCTGTGCTGCTGCTGCTGCTGCTGCTGCTGCTGCTGCTGCTGCTGCTGCTGCTGCTGCTGCTGCTGCTGCGCTGTCAGCCCCGTCCACAGCTGACTCCGACCCCCGTGGGCCGGACCCAGGCCCGGTCACCGTGGGGTCATCCACGCCTGACGCCAGCCCCCTCACTAATTATCTGCTCTCCTGTCTTCACCCCGGGCCAGACTCAGGCCATTCCATCTGCCGTTAGTCTCTGTCAGGACGAGGAAAGTTCAGCGCAGCTCCTTGTGTTGCTCTGCTCGTCCGTCCCACCATCAACATACCGACTGGGATCCAGATAAGGCCTTATCAACGGCTGAGTGATTGACAGCTCCATCAGATACCGCCCACGTGAGGACTGGGGAGCACGTCAGTAACTGTGGTTTGGAGGGTTTCAGCTGTGATAAGACCGCACAGTGGACATTAGTTCTGTCTGTTTGGGCTGCTTTTGACATTTGAAATGATTTATGTGCCACACAGATTTAAAAAAAAAAAGTATAATAGCCAGACAACATAAGTTTAATTTAGTCAGTGTTGAAGCTCTTTTATAACCTAATGTATCCCCAACGCTAAAATATGACTCATAAATCATGACTTAAACTTGTAATAATAAAATCACTTAAGATTATTTATGATGGTTGATCAGTTTGAGAGCTTTAAAGTGCACAACTGGAATTAAAGTCACATATGGAAAGACTTCATATTGAATCATGCAAGCCTCAGTTCCTCATGTTTGCATGTGTTTGTTGTGTTTATTACTTGCAAGGGTTTTTTTTTTTTTTTTTTTTTTTTTTTTAGAGTTTTTGGACCTTTTTTTTTACTTAATTTATTTGCATGCTTTAAAAAAAATGCTTTAAACACTTGAAAGAAGATTGGATTTTTTTTTGTCATTGTACAATCCACATTTCATTTCTCTTCTCTTCATCAAATTAAATCAATCAAATTATATTTTTATAGCACCACATCATGGCAAAAGTTATCTCATGACACTTTAATTTACTTCATTCTATTCTATTCTATTCTATTCTCAGACCAAGCAGCTCCATTTACAAGACATATTACAGATAAATATAAAACATGAATAATACCTCTGAGTCCCAGCGCTCTGATCCATAATTCTGCATCAGCCATGTTTGTACGCTCATTATTTACCCAAATCCATCATTACTGCGACACAAATGATGGATTCTGTGTCTAAAAACCTCCCATGGCTGAAACCGGAGCAGAAAACACTCAAATACTTGCTGTGTGTAGTCATTGTTTTCAGTGCGGTCTCCACATTTTTGAGGCGTGCATTAGTTGGAGTTGGACGCCATATTTTCACACCACTGGGACCACACAGCACCGCAGAGGCACGAGTCAGCCCATGTGGACGCAGGAGTGACCGACGGACGCCTCGGCCAATCGCAGACCCCGTCTCCTCCCCCTTCAGAGCCTCGTCCGCTCCGCTACACACCCGCAGCGGCGCAGACTCACAAACGTGCGGTGATTGTGTTTGTGGAAGCCTGTATTTCTGCTGATGTCACAAATCAACCCAGTGTGTCAGCGCAGGCAGCAACAAATCAACAGGCTGTCCGCTGTAATCAGTAACATGCACACAAACACCAGCAGCTGCCGACAAAACCACCGCAACACCGGCTCCACATCCTCACAGTGTAACACCGGGTGTGCAACACCAAGGTGTGCAACACCGGGGTGTCCAACACCAGGGTGTCCAACACCCTGGTGTGCAACACCAGGGTGTGCAACACCAAGGTGTGCAACACCGGGGTGTCCAACACCGGGGTGTGCAACACCAGGGTGTGTAACACCAAGGTGTGCAACACCGGGGTGTCCAACACCGGGGTGTCCAACACCGGGGTGTCCAACACCAAGGTGTGCAACACCAAGGTGTGCAACACCGGGGTGTCCAACACCGGGGTGTGCAACACCAAGGTGTGCAACACCGGGGTGTCCAACACCGGGGTGTCCAACACCGGGGTGTGCAACACCGGGGTGTCCAACACCGGGGTGTCCAACACCGGGGTGTGCAACACCAAGGTGTGCAACACCGGGGTGTCCAACACCGGGGTGTCCAACACCGGGGTGTGCAACACCAAGGTGTGCAACACCGGGGTGTCCAACACCGGGGTGTGCAACACAGGGGTGTCCAACACCGGGGTGTGCAACACCGGGGTGTGCAACACCGGGGTGTCCAACACCGGGGTGTGCAACACAGGGGTGTCCAACACCGGGGTGTGCAACACCGGGGTGTGTAACACCAGCCGCATGCAGACGGCAGGGTGACAGCGCCCTTATAATCACTGATTATCCCTGTAAAACTTTGAAAGAAAAGAGAAAAAAGAACTAAAACAACTAGAAAAACACTCAGAAAGCACAGACCTCCACCAAGGCAGATTTACCCCCCTATAGGGTACTATTTGACTTTCAGGTACTGTTTAACTATAGGGTACTGTTGGACTATAAGGTACTATTTGACTTCCAGGTACTATTTGACTATAGGGTACTGTTTAACTATAGGGTACTGTTTGACTATAAGGTACTATTTGACTTTCAGGTACTGTTTAACTATAGAGTACTGTTTGACTATAAGGTACTATTTGACTTTCAGGTACTGTTTAACTATAGAGTACTGTTTGACTATAAGGTACTATTTGACTTTCAGGTACTGTTTAACTATAGGGTACTGTTTGACTTTCAGGTACTATTTGACTTTCAGGTACTGTTTAACTATAGGGTACTGTTTGACTATAAGGTACTATTTGACTTTCAGGTACTGTTTGACTATAGGGTACTGTGTTTACTTTCAGGTACTATTTGAGTATAGGGTACTGTTTGACTATAGGGTACTGTTGGACTATAAGGTACTTTTTGACTTTCAGGTACTGTTTAACTATAGAGTACTGTTTGACTATAAGGTACCATTTGACTTCCAGGTACTGTTTGACTATAAGGTACCATTTGACTTTCAGGTACTGTTTAACTATAGGGTACTGTTTGACTATAAGGTACTATTTGACTTTCAGGTACTGTTTGACTATAGGGTACTGTGTTTACTTTCAGGCACTATTTGAGTATAGGGTACTGTTTGACTATAGGGTACTGTTGGACTATAAGGTACTTTTTGACCTTCAGGTACTGTTTAACTATAGGGTACTGTTTGACTATAAGGTACTATTTGACTTTCAGGTACTGTTTGACTATAGGGTACTGTGTTTACTTTCAGGTACTATTTGAGTATAGGGTACTGTTTGACTATAGGGTACTATTGGACTATAAGGTACTTTTTGACTTTCAGGTACTATTTGAGTATAGGGTACTGTTTGACTATAGGGTACTATTTGACTTTCAGGTACTGTTTGACTATAGGGTACTGTGTTTACTTTCAGGTACTATTTGAGTATAGGGTACTGTTTGAGTATAGGGTACTGTTTGAGTATAGGGTACTTTTTGACTGGTACTGTGCTCCTCTTTGAGGCGGGGTTGCGGTACCCCAGACCAGTTTGGGTCTTGAAGCTGTCTGGACCCCCTTGTGAAGGTCTTGGTCTGGTCTGGACCTCAGGACTTGGTCTGAGGTTGGCTTAAACCTGCAGCTGCAGGATGTGGTCCAGCTGTCTGTGCGCTGGGGGCTTCATCTGGAACATCACAGCTCCAGTCTGAGGAGAAATCATTCAGGAGTTGAATTTTGAGGTCAAACATTTTTACTAGAGCTGGAAACTTCAGAAGTTTAATCGCCTTCAAGATGATTTTAACAATGAACTGGTTTGATCATATTTGTGTCAAATCATCTGTAACATCTGAAAAACTGGTTTCCCATAATGCCTTGCTCTGCTGGTGGTCTTGGTGCAGGTTTAGCTCAGGGCTGTCAGTCATTGTAGCTCAGGTTCCACATCCTCCCAGTCTGATCTGAGGTGGATCAGACCAGTCAAATAAAAACACAATAACAGAAATAATGTCCACTCTAAACTGTTCTCTATGTTGTAGAGTAAAAAAGTACAAAAACTTTTAATCAAAAAATGAGAGTTTTGGTGAAATTGTTTTTTTTTTCCATTAGGTAAATTTTTATACACAAGTTATATTCACACAATTTGAGGGTCAGTGGAAAAGTGACTATTATCAACTGTAGTCCTGGGGTGAAGTTTTAAAGGTGAACTTATAATAACTTCTGTAAACATCTGGGGAACCTGAAACTTTTCTGCATGTGTAAATAGTCTACGTTTGTCGATAATCAGTATATTTAAAATGAGAAAAGAACAGATACAAAGAACTGAAAAGCAAACTTATGGAACAATATCAAAACAGACATATCGACTAAAGGACTAGATTAGAAAGGTGCCGAGTTTGGATCCCTGAGGAACACCTCTCTACTTTTTTCTTTAAGGAAATAGAACACAATAATGGAACAGAATCAATAATGATTTTCTTTAAATGGGAAAGTAGAAACTGACCAGGTGCTCTTTTAAAACTCTACTTCTTCGCTTGTTGTAACGTCCGTCAACATCCAGTTTTTTTTTTTTTTTTATTCACGTGACTCTAGGTCTTTCATCGCAGTTTTGTGTTATATACCAGTTGCGCTATGCCGGAAAAACCACCTCTTGCCAACGCAAAAACGAGAGTTTTGGCAAAATTGTCGTTTTTCCATTAGGTAAATTTTTATGCACAAGTTATATTCATGCAATTTGAGGGTCAATGAAAAAGCGACAACTGTGGTGAATAAATATTTTCTTGGCAGCTCGCAGGTTGTGCCGATCTTTTCTCATTTTTTATTCACCGTTTCTTTTTTTTTTTTTATACAAACAGTAGGAACAGTTGACGTTCCTGTATGTTTTTTAGAATCTCCATCCAACCCAAACCAGAAATAAAACCTCTTAAAGTTCTGATGTGTGAATTTTTTTATAAATGTACCAAAAACCCAAATATTGAATGAACGTCTGCAGGAGTTGAAATCATTTGTCAGGCTGAAAAGCGGACTGACAGTCGAATAACTGGCACATGTTTGTTTTCTGGGTATCTTTTCAGGCTCGAACACCAGCCTTTTTCCTGGATGGTCAGTGACTTTCTGCTCGTATGTACTTTGGCTGTTGGACAGAAGGAACTATTTGAACATGTCACTTTGGGTTAAAGCGAACGCCTCACATTTTCCTACACTTTCACACATTAGATTTGAACACCAGTAAATCTGATGCATTCTATTCTCTGTCACAGATGCTGTAAATCTTAGAGCAAGAACCCACTAACATCTATTATTATCAGTTCAAGTGGGAAAATAAAGAGTTTTTATGCATGTTGTTATCCTCGTAGCAAAATTACAATCCAGTCCGACTTTATTTATAAAGCACTTTAACCCTTAAAGACCCAAACGTGCACCTTTAACCCTTAAAGACCCAAACGTGCACCTTTAACCCTTAAAGACCCAAACGTGCACCTTTAACCCTTAAAGACCCAAACGTGCACCTTTAACCCTTAAAGACCCAAACGTGCACCTTTAACCCTTAAAGACCCAAACGTGCACCTTTAACCCTTAAAGACCCAAACGTGCACCTTTAACCCTTAAAGACCCAAACGTGCACCTTTAACCCTTAAAGACCCAAACGTGCACCTTTAACCTGAACCATCTACTGACATAAACTGTTTCATACCTGCTGATCCACTAATCCTATCAGTACATGTCAATAACTGCTGTCAAACACAGTTCTTCAGCTTTTCCTGGTCATCAGATATGACCATATTTGGATGTTCAGAGGCTCCGTAGTTACCATGGAAACACCGTCATCTTCTACCACATTGATTCTCCAGTCAAACCCATGGAGTTGGATCAGTGACAGTGGGTGGACACACTGGGGTTATGTTCAGTTCAGGACAGATTGGACTGAAAAAGACACTTTTTCTGCAGTTTTATCTGTTTTGGATTTAATGACCCTCAACTTTAATCTGTCTTTTTATGAACATTTTTATGATAGGTAAATTAAATATAGAAAAATCCCTGATGTGCACTGAAAAACATGCAAAACACAGAGGATCATATTTTAACAAATGGTGATACATCACTTAAGAAAGGTTAACTATAGAGGAAAATTCATCAAAGTAGCAGTGGGTCTTTACAGGTTAAAACAACCACAGTGGACCACAGTCAGTACAGAAGATCACTGTCCAAGTCATCCAGTAGAAGGACAAAAGTATGTGGACACGTTGAGTTCAGGTGTTTCTTTTCTAACAGGGGTCTGGGATACAAAACAATACAGACTAATGTCAGAATAGAGTTTTATATTATGGGATAAATATCAGTGCATTGGTTAGTTTGAGTTAAATTGTTACCTTTGTTTCCAAAATGCCTCAGAGATGGGTTGGACTTAATTTCTCTCAACATTGATTTTTTTTTTTTTTTTTAATCTTTGACTATGATTTTAAATGTTCTTGCTCTAAATTTCTGGAATATTTTTCCTGCTCTGACAGTAAATAAGCATTTTCCACCACAACTAACCATCTATTTTCTTCACATCTCACTTAAACTTTAAGGAAATATTGATGTTTACAAACTATATGGACATAAATTTTGGGACACATCGTGTCTACAGCTGTAAGATGCCCTGTTCAAGATGATCTGAGATAGAAACATCAATATTAATAATTAATGTGATATTTATCCCATAATATAAAACCATATTATGACATTAGTCTGTATTATTTTGTATCCCAGACTCCTATTAGAAAAGAAACCCCTGAATTCAACGTGTCCACATACTTTTGTCCATCTAGTGGATGACTTAGGCTACTATGCTATGAGGCTAACGATATATTATAAATAAAAGAGAAGAAGAAGAAGAATTAATGAACGGGCCTTTTAAACAATAAAAGTGGGAGCAGAACTGGGACGTGACCACATTAAATCCAATCCAGATGCAGAATATGCAGCAGAAGACACTAAATTAAAACTGTGATACTTGTTGGCTTGTCGATTTGTGTCATATTTACCAAAATTCATCTGCTCAGAAACACTGAAAAGTCAAAGTGTTTTATTTCGGCTTTAACAGGAACAAAGATGCTACTGTGTGGGTTATAACTTTACAGCTGACTGACTCTGATCCTATGTAACTGTAGGTTTTTTTGTCGTTTGTACATTATGAGGAACATAAATCTGTTTCCACAGTCACTTGTGGAGACAGAATTCACTGCATTGGAGGGTTAAGAGTGGTTTTAAGGTTGGGGTTATCTTATGTTAGGGTTACGTTTAGGCATGTTGTGGTTACGGCCGGGGTCAGGGCATGTCTGGAGTGAGTTCATGGAAGTCCACGTGTGTGTTTGTGTCTGGGTGAGGAGGCCTGAGGTGCTGCACTGCTGTGGGTTTTTGTTGGTATTTGATGGAAAACAAAGCATTTTTTACAGAATTTTACAGAATTGCTCCAGGAAACATGAAATAAATCTGCAGGTCGACACAGAATCCCAGTTTCATTCATAACACAGAATAAAACCTATCTGTTAGGAAAACGTATTTACACCAAACAGTTCTCGTTATTTGAGCTAATATGGAACATTCTGTCTAAAAAGTAAGAGAAGCAGAGGTTTGATCTGTTTCTGCAGCTTAAATTCTGTGCAAAAATGCTTCAGAGTTTAAGATTCATATGGAAAATCCTGGTTCAGTTAAATTATTCAGTAGGTTGTGGGTCTGTAGCGTCTGTTTACACAGTCTCCAGTGGGAGAAAGTCAACTTTTTTTATATTTTATACATTTATATTTTAAAATGTATGTGTTTTAATGACAGTTTTGGCACAACGGAGAAAAACAATGAAGACTTAAAGCTGGACGTTAATGTAAGTCAAAGCAAAGTCACTAAACACATGGAAACACAACCTGTGTGTGTGTGTGTGTGTGTGTGTGTGTGTGTTTTAGGTTGGAGGCGGCCTGAGGTGCTGCACTGGTGTGTGTTTTTGTCGATATTTCGTAGAAAACAAAGGATTTTTTTTTTTTGCATAATTTTAGAGAAATGCTCCAGGAAACATGAAATAAATCTGCAGGTCGACAAAGAATCCCAGTTTCATTCATAACACAGAATAAAACGTATCTGTTAGGAAAATGTATTTACACCAAACACTTCTCATTATTTGATGTAAGATGGAACATTCTGTCTAAAGAGTAAGAGAAGCAGAGGTTTGATGTTTCTGCAGTTTAAATTCTGTGCAAAAATGCTTAAGAATTTAAGATTCATTTGGAAAATCCTGGTTCAGTTAAATGATTCAGTAGGTTGTGGGTCTGTAGCGTCTGTTTACACAGTCTCTGAAGGGGACAAAGTCACCTTTTCTATATTTTATACATTTATATTTTTAAATGTATGTGTTTTAATGACATTTAAGGACATGGATTTAAGGACAAAATGCAGATCACCTTTTTATATTTTATACATTCAGATCTTCTTAGGTTTTGTGGCATGTTTTTGTTTTTTTTTTTAAGAGAGAAATAGTCCACATTTGAAGCTGGACGTTAATGTAAGTCAATGGAAACACAACCTGTGTGTGTGTGTGTGTGTGTGTGTGTGTGTGTGTGTGTGTGTGTGTAAAAACCATGGTGCATCCTCAGTTCCCATGTGGTGGTTTATTAAATTCATGATGACACTGTTTACATCCCACGTTAAGTATTAGTTGGACTCCCACCACACGCTCATACCACAACATGGACACGTACGTCGTCGACGCCGTGACGTCACTACATTTACAACGCACGTTTTTTTTTTTTTTGTTTTTTTTTCCCTTTTCTTTTTTTTCTCTACAGTTACAGACAAACAAACAATTACAACTTCACATACACCAAACAGTTTGACCAAATACATTTAGGAAGTGTTCGTCGTCGTGGCTGTTTTTTTTTTTTTTTTCAATTATGTTTTTTTTTTTTTTGGTTTTAATTCTGGTCCTTCGAACGGCCACATTGCACATAAATATATTCCGTTAAATAAAGCAGAGAGCGCGTCCACGTCCCGTGTGTGTTTGGAACAGTTCCATATTCTCCCGTCGTGTGTTTGGACTGAACCTGCGCATCCAGGAGCTGCGTCCGCAGGAAACTGGCGCACATTACGCACCAAAATGAAGCGGTCTGGTCGACTCTTACGCCGTAGTTTGCGCTGTTTTGGTTTTGGTTTTGAACTGTAAAAGGAAGTCGGGCTCAGAAGTGACGTCCTAAACCCACCAGCGGTGACAGCTGTGGAGCTGAAGTGGAACAGGCGCAGCGCAAACACACAGGCCCAAATGTCCGCACATGAAGAAGATGAAG
Source organism: Sphaeramia orbicularis (assembly GCF_902148855.1). Taxonomy (NCBI): domain Eukaryota; kingdom Metazoa; phylum Chordata; class Actinopteri; order Kurtiformes; family Apogonidae; genus Sphaeramia; species Sphaeramia orbicularis. The sequence continues at coordinate 1,441,205 of NC_043957.1, forward strand.
ATGACTGCCTGCACAGTTCATCAGACCGCATCCTGAACTGTCCTCCTGCTCTCCAAGGATTCGTGGGAGGAGGAGGAGGAGCAGGAGCAGGAGGAGGAGCTACTGTTTGAGCTCCAGAGCCCAGACGTGCTGCGGCCATCCTGTCCGTCCTTTGGTTTTCTTATCTCCTCCTGATGAAGAGGACGACGATGACGATGAGGATGAGGTGGTCTTGGGGATCTCCACCTGCGCACACAGGACAACAGTTAGATCTGCGTCTGGGAGAAGGAGATGAACCCATACAGACCACACCTCCACCTTTAACCTCCACCACCTACTGATCTAAGACCTGCT